>NW_027518265.1:289408-407198 GCF_023851605.1 Tamandua tetradactyla
AAAATTTCTTTTGTAGATATCTAAATTTTAAAGACTTTTCAACATTTCCATTCAAATAAAACCCAATGCTGCAGTTCTTTCAACAATAGCACACAATTTAATTAAATTTTCCTTGTATCCATATATAGATTCTTCAAGAATACAATTTAATTTTCTGTGAGAATAAATCTATCCTCTCAGTTCAGGTTGAATCATAATTGTTATCATTTAATTTAATGGCTCTGGAGAAGAATACAATTTTACTATCAAATCCAGGAATAATTTTCATCTGAGAAAAACTGAAGTTGCTGGAATGGTAATAGAAGGAAAGCTTGAAGAGCTCGTGTATATGGCAGAATAGTAACAGTTTCCATTACTCACTCAGGACATGCTCTACAAAATATCTTTTCTTCAGAACTTGTCTATCAGCTGGGTGTATTGGGAACAAAACAGGAAGACTTTGGAAATTTTGAAAGAGATACAATCACATTTCCTCATGAAGTACACTCAAGTGCAAGTAAGTTTGGTATCCAGCATGGCGTCTTCATGTTATGGTGTGAACTGGATGAGGTAGACTGGCCCTTAACAGGAATTTCTCCCTCCTTCCAGTTTTGTATCCTGTGTTGGAGAGGATAGTGAACTAGCAGGTGCATATATAATCAATACTTATGCTAAGAGCTTCTTGCTACCTGAATTGCAAAAAATGTTGCATTTGCCAATCTAACACTTTAGTGGAGTCTTCTTGATTGTACAGTGTTCCTGAGGATAACAGAAGTATCACATTTCCTGTCTGGGCTGTTTTCTAGTGTGTTTTTTTCCCAATTTTTTCTGCTTGAAAGACATACCTCTAACTTTTTCAAAGATATTGGACTCTGTTTGCGTGGTCTAAATATCTTTGCAAATTTTTAGAGATTTTTTTGAAAGAGATTTCTGATTAAACAAAAGAAGCAATGCAAGTAAATTATTCGGTACAGGAACTGATTGCAAATGCATGTATCTTCCTGCATAACATTCTGATAATTGATACATGACCTTGTTGGAAGTGAAGACCACAATGATGCTGTGTACTTTGGATAAATGTATACAACTTTGCATGGTTAGCAATGGCAAAGTATGATTCACAATCTATTGTTTATAGTCATCAGTAAAAAAGAAAGTGCCTATCAAAGACTTTTGAAAAAATGTCTGGTTTATGTGATAAAATATTTGTTGAGAATTCAAACTCAATGCATGCAGAGTAAGATGGGTCTTTTAATTGCCCTGGAGAGACATCAAAAATGACAAACTGAGAATTTTTATCCCCAGATCATGGAACAATCAAAACCAAGAAATCTGTAGTGCTGCATGAATCAAATCTCTTTTCACTGGCAAGTTACAGCTCTGACATGGGTATGACTAAAACAGAGTCTGATCCTTGGGTTAATACATTGCAAAATAAATTAATTCACAGCTCCACCAAAGATATAAAGTGAATAAAAAAATGACCACATCTTTTTTTTCCCTCCAACTTGACCTTATTTCAGAACAATCTCTCATCTCAAAATGTCACTTTAATTTGCCAATGGCTCTGATGAATACCATTATTGGTATTCTACCTCACAAAGAACACAGGACATCTACAAAATATCTGTGTTTTTGTAAAACAAAATAATTCAATAGATTATTGAGGAAGGTGTCAGAACATGCAAGTTGAATTAATTGAGTAAGTTCACAATTACCTAATATCTTGCACTAATAGTTTAAAAAGACACAGTTGGCAATGGAAAAATGACCCAAATTGCTTTTCAGGATCGGTAAAAGAGGGTGACAATTGTAGGAAGTGCCGAGAGAACTATACCAAAAAATGTCCATGCCTATAAAAACAATTTTTAAAGAGCAAAATTGTATCCCTGAAAGAAATCCAGTGATTAGTAAAATAATCAATGATTGAAGAATCAAGGGATGTAATGTCTCTTGTATCCTTATCTAATTTGTAGGGAACTCTACAGCAGAAAGTCATGGATTGACATGGATGTGGCTTATTTAAACTTAATCATAAGGTGACTCAAGTCCAGGATGTGCCCTATTTCAAAAGCTGATTAACACAAACCTGGCATTGAGTACAGAAAATTTGAAGTGACAAGTGGTTTTGGCCAAAAGCATATAACACAAGAGCAGTTCATCTCTTCTTAAGGGAGGTAATACACCTTTGCCCCTCCAGTGATTACAATAATTTCATATGTCCTTAATGATCTGTATTGACATTTAAAACTGAATATTCAGGCAGAAGAGTCTGGCTCAATACTGAATTCTAGGAATACATTTCTAGATGTCAAATGATTTATAGAAAATACACAATATAAAGTTTTTTTTTACATGGGCAGTCATTGGGAATCAAACTGTTTCTCATGCATAGCAGGTGAGAACTCTGCCACTGAGTCACCATGGACCACCCAATATACAAAGGGTTTTTGATGGATGAAATGTAGAGACAAAGTTCTAATAATAATGCAAATGGAATATTACCTTTATATATTAAGTGTAATTTGATTTACATTTGCCAGTACTTAACCTATGTAAATGAAAAGTAAATTTTCTGAACTTGAGACAAACGTCCTTCTAAGGAGAGACTTTCTCAGCTGGAAATTGTTTTTAAGGCATGCTTTATGTCTTTGTTTCTAAGACTATAGATAAAGGGGTTCAGCATGGGAGTGACCACTGTGTACATCACAGAAACTATTGCACTTGTCCTTGCATTTTGCACAGCAGCAGAACTAAGATACACTCCAAGGGCTGTTCCATAAAACAAGGTCACCACTGAAAGATGAGACCCACAGGTAGAAAATGCTTTATACTTGCCCCCACGTGATGAAATTCTCAAAATAGAACATACAATTTTAGAGTAAGAGAAAAGGATGCCAGTGAGTGGAATAACAGCCAGAATTCCAGTTGCAAAATACTTCAATAGATCATTGAGGAAGGTGTCAGAACATGCAAGTTGAATTACTTGAGTAAGTTCACAAAAAAAGTGGGGAACTTACAACTCTATACAAAAAGTCAATTGCAAAACCATTAGGCATTGTAAAAGAGAGTCCAGAACACTAAATAACCATGATGCCAGCAGCAGGAAACCACAGAACCTGGGGTTCATGATGACCATGTAGTGCAGTGGGTAACAAATGGCCACATAACGGTCATAGGCCATCACGGTTAAGAGTAAGTTGTCTAATTGTCCAAAAACCATGAAAAAATACAACTGGGTGAGGCAGTTTCGATAACTTATAGTTTTGGTCTCTGTGCGGATGTTCACCAGCATCTTTGGGACAGTGGTGGAGGTGAAACAGATGTCTGTAAAAGACAAGTTAGCAAGGAAGAAGTACATGGGTGTGTGCAGGTGGGCATCCAAGATTGTGGCCAGGATTATGAGCAGGTTTCCAATGAGAGTGGCCAGGTACATCATTAGGAACAGAGCAAATAGGAGGGACTGCACTTCAGTGTCTTCTGAGAGTCCCAGGAGGATAAATTCTGAAACACGTGTTTCGTTCTTTAATTCCATGTAACTCATGAAACTGCTGCAACAGTGACCAGAGAAAAGCAGGTTTAGTTAAAAGCAGTTCTCAGCAAATTAACATAAGTAGTATGGTTTGTATTGCAATATATTGACTTAATTATTTCTTGTTAATTATATACAGATTTAGTGTCCTTTATCTGAAAATGTCAGGGTAAACCAAACTTCCTGTTTCTCTTTGATGTTATTGCTAACAAGACATCCTTGTCTATAATTTTGAACTTTATCCCAAGGCAATATGTTCCACTACAAATGCTCTTTATTTTATTTCATTCAAAAATCATTTGACCAGCTATTTTGCACTATGTGATGAAAAAGTTGGGCCATGGATATTGATGATGGTATAATACTTTTATTGTCAGTAGTCTTGCTAAATTGCACAAAGAAAGTGGCTTGAATGAGAAATTTATGTTGTGTATAGATTACTACAGTAAAAATTTAAAAGAAATAAATGTTTTCCATCTATATTGATAGAATGCTCAATACCGATAATATTCCATTTTATCTCCATCTGATGTATTCTTTCAATTCAATCACATTCCCAATGTCAAGAGGTTAGTTTGTAGATATTTGACAAAATAATTTTAACATTTATAAAGAAAGGCAAAAGTCCTAGATTACCTGGAGAATACTGAAGATGAACAAAGTTGGAGAATATACTACTAGAATATGCAATACTACCTGATTTCAAGTGTAACGATAAAAACACAATGATTAAACCATGTTGTATTTGTGAAATAGACACATGAACTACTCTTTTAGAATTCAGCAAACAAACATATTTTAGGGAACTCAAAAATAGACCCTCAGAAATGCAATCAATTGGCCTTTGAGAAAGGGGCAAGTGCAATTTAATGGAAAAAGTAAGATCTTTACAACAAATGCTGTGGGGCAATAGCATATATCTTGTGTGGTAGTTAGATTCAGTTGTCAACTTGGCCATGTGAAAGTAACTAGCTCTGCTGCTGTGGACATGAGCCAATGGTACGTGAACCTCATCTGTTGCTCATTACATCTGCAGTAAGCTAAGAAGTGTGCCTGCTTTAATGAATGATGTTTGACTTAATTGGTTGGTGTGTAAATGAGAGAGCTAAAAGTAGTACAGCCCAATAAACTCACCATACCTCATTTCACACTCATAGCTCAGCCCCAGCCTTTGGAGATCCAGAAAGAAATCACCCCAGGGAAAGTTGTTGGAACCCAGAGGCCTAGAAAGAAGGCCAACAGAGATCACCCTGAACCTTCCCACATGAGGAAGAAACTCAGTTGAAAGTTAGCTACCTTTCCTCTGAAGAACTAATTAAATAAATCCCCTTTTATTAAAAGCCAATCCATCTCTGATGTGTTGCATTCCGGCAACAAGCAAACTAAAATATGTTGTAAACAAAAAAATGAATATAGCCAAACATTGTATACATTTCACAAAAATTAGCTCAAAACAAACCCTGTACTCAAAATTAAAATGCAAAGTATAATACTTCTAGGAAAAAACATCCAAGGAAAACTGGTGGTTTGTGCTGTGGTGATCAGTTTTTAGAAATAGCACTCAAATTATGAACCATGACAGAAGACATTTATTAATTGGACTTCATTAAATATAAAACATATGCTCTATGATAGATGTTTATAAATGACTAGTATTTATATATGCAAAGAACCATTAACGCCCTTCTAAAGAAAGATAACACCCAATGGAAAAACTGGGCACAACTTCTGAACAGAAATGGAAATGGAGAAGATATGCAGGTGGCAAATAAGTATATGAAAATAGGCTCAACAGCATTTGTCATTAGGGAATTGCAAACTTAAACTGAAGTAATATACCATTACACACCTCTTAGAATACCTGAGGACCTTAACACTGACAATACCACAGCCTACTGATATTGGGGAGTAGTAAAGACTCTCATTCACTGCTAGTGAGAACTCTAAATGGTGCTGTCAAAAGACGGTTTGGCCGTATTTAGCAAAACTAAACTTACTCTCACCATTCAGTCCAGAAATTGTGCCTTTAAGTACTCAGCTGATTTGGTAACTTCGATCTGTACAAAAACCTATACATGAATGTTTTGTAGCAGCTTTATGTATAATCTCCAAAATCTGAAAACAATCAAGATGTCCTTTAAGGTCAAATATATCTATATGATGGAATATTACTCAGCGATAAAAATGAATGTTCCCTGTAGTCAAAAAAGTGAAGCATCCATCTAACATGATTACTAGTAATTGAAACAAAGCAGTCTAAACATCCTACAGAAGTATAATTTCAATTATATGACTTTCTGTATTAGTCCAAATAGTAGAGACAATAGAATGAACAGTGGTTTCAAGGGATTGGAGAGAGGGAAGGAAGGTTGAGTAGGTGACTCAGAGAGCATGTTTTAGAGCAGTGAATCTATTTCCTATAATCCTATAATTATAGACACCTGACTTTATGCATTTTTTAAACTGATGTTTACAAAACAAGATAATGCTTAGTATATGCAAATAAAAGATTAATTGTCATGATAATAGGAATGCCAGGATGGAATGCAAAATGTGATAAAACAATCTATGTTACAATCATATTAAATACACCTACTGAGGGGATGAGGGGGAAAGGTGCTGAAATAGTAATACAGGATATGAATGGAGTCTGGAAAATGAAAGGAACAGAAACTGCATAAATACTGTATTCAAGTGGATAAATCTTATCTTAACAGAGTGTAGACTCACAATTCTATCACATCTGCATATGTATACTGGAATCAAGCCATTAAGTAGATGATGTCAGGTGAGGAGAGTGCATTTCCCACTGCAGAGTGGGTGGTTAACTATAAGTAAGGGTAGGACAGTAGATATTCTATCTGGCAATGGTTTACAGTGAGATGCATCAGCATGAATAGGTTAATATAGTAGAAGGTTACATGCAGACATATCTATGGGTCTGTGTATATGCAGAACTTGGCAGACATGCAAATATTTTCTTACTCTGTCTTTGGAGAGAGCTTAGATGTCCTAGTAACATGGAGGACACTTAGTGCCCAGACCTTTATTTTAACACTATTCTTCAATAAAAGTTTCCTTGAAGAAATGGCTGACCCTATACCTGGAATATAAATATACAGGAAGAGCCTAGAGCATCTTGTACCACCAGAAATTAAGTTGGTTCTAAAATAAAGCATTCAATGATTGGGATAAATCCAAGAGACACAGAGCATCTCTGAAAGATATCCCATTGCCCAAACTGAAATAAATCTTACCACAAAATGAATAAAGCAGTATTGTATCACAACCCAAAGTATAAAATAAAGGTCATGAGTTTGTAATGATTTAAAGAAAATATGTAATATATGAGTAGGAAGACAAAAATCTCCAATGTAGATGTATGCAAAGCTTTATGTAACTGCTGTTTCCAGGAGGTGAGTTGATTCCCACTCCTAAAGTGTGTCTTCAAGTACTAACCCCCTCCCAAAGGTAATATATGGAAAAGCAGGAAAATGAGGAACTTTAAAATGGGGAAACCTGGCAAGCATTGCTGATGAATGTCATCATCTACAGTGAAAAGTGACATTGATGGGATGTGTCCTGGATACATAATATAATGAAAATGGAATTTTATCTCTGATGCCTTCCTCCATAACCCATAATCCCAGTCTAATCATGAGGAGAACATCAAACAAATTCCAACTGAGGGACATTTTACAAAATACCGTGCCAGCACCCTGATAAATATCCAGATCATCAAGAACAAAGAGAGTCTGTGAAACAGTCATTTATAACACATAGATATAATGTGGTACTGTGGATGGAAGATGTTCATAATAAGCAAAAATGGATGCAATATTATGCAAACTGTCCTTACTATCCTTGAAATTTTTCAATGTCTCACTACTTTTTAAAATTATTTGTTTATTTATTTTACATGGGCAGGCAAGGGGCAGCATTCTGCCACTGAGCTAACATTGCAATGCCCCTACACTGTTTTTGAAAATTGGACTTATGAAGAAGTAAAATTATTAGTGAAATTCAAAAATCTAGAAAGAAGCTCTGAGTTTCATTCCAGAAGTGTGTATATGCCTAGGAAACAATATGACTCTCCTATAAGTCTCAATTCATCTCCCATGAGATCAGAACAGAGATACCAATTTAATTTAATAATTGACAAAATTAAGAAAAAATAATGACTATAAGGTGTCTGATATTGGGCTTAGCATTAATGAAGGATATTTTTGTATGCTGTAATTCAACACCACCCATACTCATTCACCAAACCTCCAAGCCCACTGGCACTGTGCAATTTCCAACCCTCATCACTTCCCCAGGAATTTGACAACAGAAACTGATCCAGAACTGTCCACAGGGCAAGAATTTTCTTGAATATCACCTTTGATAAACCCTGCACTGACTCTCCAATAACTTCAAATGTAAATATTAATCTTGTGGACAAAACTCGAAGCTTGCTGTTATCTGGCTTCTGACAATCTTCCCAATCTCAGGTTGCTTTTCTCACACCCACCCTACCATTTTTTATGAGCTATTAAGACCTAATTTTAAACTTCACTGTACCCTACAAATGAATCAATCAAACATTTGTGTCTGTGTCTTCTTTTCCTGGTGGGTTTTTAGCCTCTTTTCCTGTTACAATTGCTAATGTAAGGAAAATATTCCTCCTGCCAGGCTCAGTACAATTCCTAGAACCCTCGGGAAGCCTTCACTAACCTCAACAGATGAGTCCAAACTTTGGATCCACTTTGCCAGGATTTGAGTTTTCACCTCAGGATATTGCATGTACTCATTTCTATGTTTGTTACTGTATTTAGATGCAATCTCTTTGAAATAAAGAAACTGTCTTACTCATTCATTTATTCTGAGAGTAACACTTAGTGCCTTCCATGAAGGAATTAATGAATGGGTTTGTTTTGAATGATTTTAGGAAGAAATTGATGAATATGGATAACAAGATACTTCCATGAAAGAAGCCCCTGAGAATGAGCTAACATTAGATGAGACAGATATGGGAAAGAAGATACTTTAGTGTATTCATCGTCTCCCTCAACCACCAACTTTTTACCTGGGTAGAACATTGGATGATTATCTCTCTTTACTATCCTTGTTGATGCCCATAATGTTACTCTCAATCAATGGAGTCCTGGAATCATAATACATTCCCAACCCTTATGACCAGACTCTACTCACCCAGAAATTATCAAAGAGGAGTCTGAGTTCACCAAAGCCAAGTCTTCCTTGAATGATAGATGAAGTTGGAAGCTCTGCTCCCAGGAAGGGCATGAAGATGTAAATACTCTTGAGATCTCTGGAAGGTAAAATTATGTTTTCACTCAGCAGAGATTGGTAAACCAGGGTTGAGACAGTGTAGGCAAAGCATTTATGTTTCCATGCTTTTATGAATTTAATTCCCATGAGCCTCATTAGTGAAGTATTCTTTTGTCTCTCTACTCCCTAAGATATTTATCTCTTTGGAAGGAAAAAAGGTAATGCAATGCAAACTTGGGTATATTTTGACCCTTGGGAGAAAGCTTTGGAGCTTCTTGTTCATCTCTTATCTCAGTGGACTCTCACTTCTCTGTAACTGTGGGCTGTAGCAGTGCAAGTGTTTCCAAAAAGATTTCCCTATCACTGATTCAGGATAGAGATGCTGGGAGCACTAAAATATCTATTCTCTGATTTCTGTGTTCTGATGTTTGATGTGATTGATGGAGCTCCCCTGTCTCAACAATATTTCTGTTTCTTTCACTGTTTTTCCTTTCTCCCCAATAGTTAGCAATATCTGTTCAACTCACTCAACTATCTATTTTCAGTCATTCAAAAAATATGTACTTAGGAATAGTGTATGGTAATCATTAAACTACAGTCTGAAAAAGAAAAATAAAAGTAATATAATGTGTCTGTTGTCAAAAAGCAAATTGCATGGAAACAAATATCTATGCCCCCTGAGTGTAGTAGTTAAGACCTGGTGAAGTATAATACTATGTGAATGAGGATCAGCTTTTCCATTTCTGCTAAAATGGATCCTGGGACTCTGATATGGATGAATAAAATGATTTAAAACAATGAAAAGAAAGATAACAGAACTGTGGGGGATGAAAGGACAATACAATATATTAAAAATATCCTAGAGGGACATGGCAACATATTATTTGAACTCGCAGTAGGAAGGTTTGGCAAGCTACAAGATAGGATATAGAAATTTGCAGACTGGAGAGATAGAGAAAAGGCAGAAAAACAGGAGCTGGGTCTCAGGGAAATGAATGTCATCATGAAATGCATAAACATACACTCATGGGTGTCCCAGAAGGATAAGAAAAGTGAACAAAAAGTGAAAAAAAAGAGGCAGAAAGAACAAATCAGGAAGTTTTGGCTGAAATTTCCCAACTCTTAGGAAAAACATAAATTTAAGTACCCAGAAAGCACAATATATTCAAAACTAAATGAATTCTAATAGGCTTAAACAGGTACAAATGCTAACAAGAATGACAAATGTCAAAGATAAAGAGTGAATCCTGAAAGCAGCAGGAGAAAAGCAATTCATTACATAGAAAGAGACTGTAATAAAATTAAGGGCCAATTTCTTATCAGAATCCATGGAGCTGAGATGACAATGGCATGATATATTTCTCTCTGAAGGAGAAAAACTGCCAGCCAAGAATTCTTTTTCTGGAAAATATGTTCTTCACACATATTTACAGTTTAAAACATTCACAGGTAAGTGGGAAATATTTCTTTCTCAAGAAATACTAAAGGGAGCTCTGCAGGCTGAAAAGAAAAGAGTGGAGAGAGAAGCTTGGAGGAAAGCATAGAAAGTAAATATAACTAAAAGGGTGAAAGAAAGACAAATATAAGAATGACATGCAAAAATAAAAGGATAAAATATTCTATGTAATTATTGCCTTTAGAGTAACAACACAATGTGAATGGATTAATGCACTCAAAAAAGGATGCAGATTGGCAGAGTGTATGAAATGTATGATCTATCTAAAGGTTTTCCTTAGACCAAAGGCAACAAAGAGATTGACAGTGAAGGGTTGGAAAAATGTATCCCACACAAACTGTAACCAAAATGAGCTGGGGTAGCTATCCCAATATTGGAAAAAATAGACTTTAAATGCAAAACTGTTATATGAGACAAATAGGACAATTTTATTAATACAAGCGAAAATTTGAATTATCAAATTCAAAAATTTGAGTACTACGATAAATCAATTAGACTTAACAGATATATAGTGAACAATGGACATCCAAGCAGCATGACATATTCTTCTCAAGGTCCCATGATCATTCACTAAGATGTACCACATGTTGCATTGCAAAACAGGTTTCAAAATATTTTTAAAAATTGAAATGATGTAAAGCACTTTCTCTGAGCACAGTATATTTAATATGGAAATCAATAAAGGCAGAAGAACTGGAAAATTCACAAACATATAAAGGTTAAACACTACACACAAACAATCTGTGAGTCAAAGATGAAATCACAAGTGAAATCAGCAAATATTTGAGACAAATGATACAGAAAACACATATCAAAACAGATGTGATTCAATGAAGGCAGTGCTGAGAGGAAAATTTTTGGCTCTAAATTCCAATTTTATAAAAGGAGAAAGAGCTAAAGCCAATGACCTATTTTCACACCTGGGAGAACTAGAAAAAAGAATGGTAAATGAATCCAAAGCAAGTAGAAGCTCACAGTTCACCATGGGCCGTTCCGAGTTATCTGCATAAACTGGGTCGTGAGTTGAAGAAGAGATTCAATGTACAGCTTCTCTATACTTGAATCACAAATTACAAGGAGAATCTGAATGTCAGAGTTCCCTATCAAAATATTCAAATGGCCAAAATTCAATAGATGATTTGAAGATATATAAAGAAACAGGAAGACACGACCCATTCAAAGGAAAATTTAAATACAACCTCAGAAGTGCTGACACTGGAAGAACTAATCAAAGTCATCAAATGAACTCTTCTATATAGGCTCACTGAGCTAAGGGAAAACATAGACATAGAACTCAAGGAAATCAAGAAGATGATGCATGAATAAAGGGAAGATTTACTGATTTTGAAAAGGCAGTTTGCTAGTTCCTCAGTAAGTTAAGTATAGAATTGCCATATGATTTAGCAATCTTATTACTAGGAATGTATTCAGAGGAACTGAAAGCAAGGACATGAGTGGACATTTGCACAAGAGTATTTCTAGTGGCATAGTCACATTTACCTAGAGATGGAAACAGTCAAATTATCTATCAATGGACAAGAGGCTAAACAAACTGTATTATGTACATATGATGGAGAGCAGGTAGCTGTAAGACAGAATAAAGTCATGATGCATACAACAATGTGGATGAATCTTGAGGATTTTTTTTTGTGCAAAATAAGCCAGAAACAAGAAGACAAATCCTGTATGTCTCACAAATATGAACTCAGTTTAATGAGCAAACTCTGAGAATTAAAGGTGAGAAACACAGGTTATGAAGAGATAGAAAGAGGGTCAAATTTGGGCACTTGATACTGAAGGAGTACAAAATATTCAACAGGATCAATAGTCAAAATCCAGAAATGGATACCACAATGGTACATGATGGTTGCACAATATTGTAAGTATAATGAGCAAAGATGAATGGGAATATGGACAAAAGCAGAAATCTAGGGGCTTATATGACACCAGTAGGAAAGATAGAGGGTAAAAACCAGACTGTATAACTTAACAATGCCAGGAAAGTTTTTACAGGAGATAGAATAAATAAATTTCACAATTGCAAGGTGTTAAAAACTGGCATGACATATGGAAAAAATACAATTAAATGCAGACTAGGATATAGTTACTAGTAACATTGCAATATTCTTTAACTAATTGTAAGAAAAAACAATATGACAAAACTAAATGTCAACAGAGGGATATATATATATATGGTGGGTTATGGGTTTCTTGTTGCAATTTCCTTATTTTTCCCTTCTTTCTTTGCAAAAGAAATGGACATGTTTTCATATAGATTGTGGCAGTGAAAGCATAACCATGTGAATATAGTGGGAACCCTTGATTGTTTACTTAGGATGGATTGTATGGTGTTTGGATAAACGTTTTGAAAACAAACAGAAAGATACAAGGGCTAGAGAAAATGTGGAGAGAGATATGGATGTATTCACTGTTGTTAGGGAAGTAGAATGGTGCAGCCCCTCTGGAGGACACTGTGGTGGCTCCACTGGAGGCCAAATATACAATTGCCATAGGGATCCCACAACTCTGTTATTAGATATACTTGGAAGAACTGAAAGGAATAATTTGAATAGATATTTGTACACGGTGTTTATTGTGGCAGTTTTCATGATTTGCAATGGATGGAGGTGGCCTAAGGGTACATCAGCTGATAAACAGAAGGTAGAATTGTGGTGTAACATCCAATGGAATCTTGAGCAGCTTGAAGAAGGAATGAAGTAGTGAGGTGTGCAACTCAGTTAATAAACATTGAGGACAGTATGTGGACTAAAATAAGCCAAGATCAAAAAGACAGATATTATAACACTTCACTAATATGGACTAAATACTATGTGCAAACTCATAGAGTTGACCGCTAGAGTATAGATTATCAGTAGAAGGCCTATTGTAAAATCTCCTTGATTGTAAGCTCTTATAGCAGTCAAATCTCTTACTGAGTATTAACTGCTATTTCTAAATTCTTAAGTTCAGAGCTCATTGTGTATAACCAGATTCTTCTCTGGAAATTCGAGTATCTGTGTAACATCAAAGATTGAGAGATATCTGAGGCTAGGAAAGCTAATATTACCCCATACAGCAATTGTTACAAAAGCTGAAAAAGAAACAGACTTCAATTAGAGATATGAAGGAAGCTGATCTGATTAAGACTAGTGTAAATCAGACCAAAGGGTAAAGGATGATAATAAGTATATTTTAAGACATTAACTTCCATATGATATCAAAGGAAGAGCTGTTTATTTGGTACAAAATTTATATTTTCAATAGCACAATACTTAATTTAACTTGTATGGTCAATTTACTCAATAATCCATACTCATGAAATCCTGATAGTGAGTGAGATCTTGTTGGTTTGTATTTATTGTAATGGTTTAATACATGCCAGAGTAATCTTGGCAGAAGATAAAAAGGATTTGCAAAGTCCCCTTAAAGTACTGGGGGAAAACATGAAAATAGCAAACTTCTCCACATAGGGAAGACCTGAAGTTGTCACAAGTATTAGGCAGTACCAATTTAATAGGCCAAAATCTCAATCTTGGGGGTTGATTTTTTGAAACATAGTCCTGCAAAGAAGCTAAGACTGCTAATAATCATACCTAAGAGTCACACCTAGGGAACTGCTTTTGTTGCTCAGATGTAGCTTCTCTCTTTAAGCTTTCTCCACAGGCAAACTCACTGCCTTCCCCCTAGATGGGACATGACTCCCAGGGCTGTAAAACTCCCTGGTAACATGGAACATGGCTCCAGGTGATGGGCCTGGCCCTAGCATTGTGGGATCGAGAAAGACTTCCTGACCTAAAGGGGGAAGAGAAATGAAGCAAAATAAAGATTTATTGGCTGAGTGATCTCAAGTACAGTCAAGAGGTCATTCTGAGGTTATTCTTATGCAGTAAGTAGATATTTCTATTCATTTTTGGGGGGTATTGGAAAAACTAGAGGGAAATACCTGAGACAAAATGTAGTTTGGTCTTGAAGATGATTGTATAATATTTTTTATAATATGTGGTTTTTATGATGTGAGTAGTGATTGTGAAAACCTTGTGACTGACACTATCTTTATCCAGGGTAAGGACAGATGAGTAAGTGCATAAAGACAAAACAAATAATAAGGGGGGAAACAGGGAGGGATGCTTTGGACATTCTTTTTTACTCTTATATTTATTCTTGTTTCTCTTTTTATGGAGTAATAAAAATGTGCTAAAATAGATTATGATGATCAATGCACAGTTATATGATAATACAGTGACCACTGACCATATGACCTAGATGACAAATACATCACAATAAAATTGCATTTAAAACAAACTGAATGATACAAGTCCTGGAGAAAATATGGAGAGACACTGTTGGTAGGGAAGTTAAATGGTGCAGCTCCTCTGGATGCAGTGTTCTGGTTCCATAGGAGGCTAAGTGTAGGGTTGCCCTATGATCCTGCAATTCCAATATTAGCATACAGGTGGAAGAACTGAAAGCAGCGTCATGAATAGACATTTTCACACTGGTGTTCATGGTAGCAATATTCATGATTTGCAATGTTTGGAGGTGGTATAAGTGTATATTGACTAAGGAATAGAAGGCAAAACTGTGGTACATACATATGATGGAATACTGAGCAGCTTCAAGAAGAATGAAGCTGAAGGCATGCAAGAAGGTGAGTGAAACTTGAGAACATAATGTTGAGTGAAATAAGGCAGCAATGAAAGGAAAAATAGTCTTTGTCATCTGTCCTGGTTTGAAAGGATTATGTACCCTAGAAAAGCCATGTTTCAATCCTGATCCATCTCGTGGATGCAACTGTTCCTTTTAATTCTTGAATAAGGAGTGCAATCTTGTTTTTCTGTGCAGATTAACATAATACCCTGATACATTCCATAGTATTTTGGGTAGAAAATAAAAAAGAGTTTGGAAAGCCCCCTTGAAGGACTGGGGGGAAATGCTGAAGTATTAAACTTCCCCATCTGTGCAGTTCCTAATATCATCTCAATCATAAGGTGTGTCCTTATGAAAGTTATTTCTACAATGGTGATGCTCAGCCTACTTATAATTATTCCTAAGTGTCACTCTCAGAGAACACTTTTGTTGCTCTGGTGTGGCCTGTCTTTGAAAAAAATTCAGTTTTCTCTCCACCACTTGGGGTATGACTCCCATGGGTGCGTCTCCCTGGAAATATAGGATATGACTCCCAGGGATGAGCCTGACCCTGGCATCATGGGATTGGGAATACCTTGTTGACCAACATGAGGATAAGAAATGAGGCAAAATTCAGTTTCAGTGGTCAAGAGAGTTCTAATAGAGTCAAGTTGTCCTGTTAGAGATTACTCTTATGCAGACTTCAGCCAGATATTAAATATCCCCACAGTATGCCAAGACAACAACAAAAGTCTTCCTTAAAATTCTAAAGGAAACCCTGGACTCTAAGTAAGAATCTAAAAAAGTTCTTCTTATTAAGTCTATTTTTTTCCAGAAATTATAGGACTTCTCATTGTTACTATCCAAGATAAGCTCTGAAATCTAGATGTAACAGTTTCTCAAAGGACTCTTTCCTTACTGGTAAGGTCAACACTGTTTTCCAGCATGAAGGTAAAATGGTCATTGCCAAGATTTCCCTGTAGATTGAGATAATGATCAAATGAGAGGAGGAGGTGTAATTGGAAATGAGAATTTAACAAACGATTGTGACTACTAACTCAGATACATCACAACCGCTTTATTTTCTAGTACATTACATTAGCCAGAAGGAAATACTGGAAACTGTAGTAATTCATTAGCTTTGATATTTGATAATGATTGCATAACTATAGAGCTTTCATCATATGACCCTTTGATTGTAAAAACCTTGTGACTGACACTCTCTCTATCCAGGGTATGGGTAGATAAGAATTAAATAAAGACATGTAAATAATAATAATGATGGTAGATTGTGAATATGGGAGGAAATACCCATATGTAAACTATGGACAATCATTACAGTACTACTTTGATAACTTTTCATCGATTGTTAAAACTGTTAACTACTGTTGACAAAGAAGTAGAGTTACCAAGTAAGTGTGATCATGCATTGCAACAAACTCTCCACAGCCATGCACGTGTTGATGGTGGGGTGGTGTATGTGAATTTGTGTTTTATGTATAAGTTTTTTCTTAAACAGCAACTTCTAATAAAATAAAAGCAAATCAAATAGAGCATCAAGGGCTGAAATATGCATTTATGAAAACTTAAATTTTCCCTGAATTGGAACTCAAAGAAAATTGACAACAATAGAAACCAAAGTGGAATCCAGAAAAAGACATTAGACAATAAAACAAATTGATGTTTGTAGATTTCCCTAATTACTGAAGTTATTGAAAATAAAGCATTCCCTGCAATCATTTTTCTATCCTAGAGCACAACAGAACTTCTCTTCTTAATTCATGTGATTCTTTTGTTCCACTGACTGTTTCCACCCGAGGTAGTGGAGAAAAACAAAGCCATCTTTTCAAAACTTAAAGAAATGAAACAGATAAATAAAATGAATTTTCATGATGAATTTCTGAGCTACATGGTTGCATTAAATATTCCTGAGGAGGGTGATCTGAAAGTGAGGGAAAATGAGAATATTGACACTGGTGGAAGACCACTAGGACATGTTGTCCAAGTCCCTCTCATCCAACATTGGAACGCTATCATTTGCTTCTCTTCAAAACTCAGCTCTCAGCAAGTGTGGAAGGATTCATTTTTCCTATGTATCACATACATGCCCTTTGACACTGGCTACCTTTCAGTGGTGTATTCTTAGTGGTGAGGACTCTGTTAGTGCTTTCTACAGTGTATGAATTTAAATCGTGCTCCCTGTTTCTGACAGTCTTTATTCTGACTTCTCTGACTGTTGACAATTAACCTTCCAGCTGAAAGTATATATCTCTTTTGCATGCCTTAAATTTTGCATGGAAAGGACTCAGTAAATCATTATTGAATGTATCCAACAGAATACTACTGAACAGAGCATATTGACTAATGAATCTTCTCCTCCTTCTATGTAACATAACATTGTAAATTTGAAGACAAGCATCAAATCCCTATTTCTGCTGGAAAAATAATATTATTTTCCTCTGTAACATGGTGTTTGCCTCTCACCATGATTCCTGAAAATTTCTTTTGCAGATATCTAAATTGTAATGACTCTCCAACATTTTCGTTCAAAGACAACCCAACACTACACTTCTTTCACCAATAGCACTAAAATTGATTCTTTTTGTTTCCATATACAGATTCTTCAAGAATAAAATTTAATTTTCTGTGAGAATAAATCTGTCCCCTCAGTTAGATTGAATCATAATTGTTATCACTTAATTTTATGGTTCCGGAGAAGAATAAAGTTGCACTAACAAAGCCAGGAACATTTTTCATCTGGGAAAAAATTGAAGTTGCAAGAATGGTGATAGAAGTAAAGCTTGAAGAGTTGGTGTATATGGCAGATTAGTAACCATTTCCATTACTCATTCAGGAAATGCTCTACAAAATATGTTTTCTTCAGAACCTGTCTGCAAGCTGGGTGGATTGGAAAGGAAACAGGAAGTCTTTGGAAATTTTGAAAGAGACACAATCACCCTCCCTCCTGAAGTACACTCATGTGTAAGTAAATTTGACATCCTGCATGGTTTCTACATGATACAGTGTGACATGGATGAGGTGTACTGGTATTTAACAGGCATTTCTCTCTCCTTCCTTTTTAGATCCTATGTTGGAGAGGATGGTGAACTAGCAGGTGCATATGTAATCAATACTTATGGGAAGAGCTTCTTACTATCTTAATTGCAGAAAATGTCACATTGCCAATCTAACACTTTAGTCTTCTTGATTATACAATATTTCTGAGGATAGCAGAAGCATCACATTTCCTGGCTGAGCTGTTTTCTAAGTGGTTTTATTTTTCTTTCTGTTATTTTCTAGTTGAAAGACATAACTCTAGCTTCATCAGAAATATTGAGAGTACATGCCTACTAAACTTTTTCACAAAATTTTTAGAGATTTTTATTGAAGGAGATTTCTGCTTAAAGAAAAGGAGTAATGAAAGTAAATAATTAGATACAGGAACTGATTGCAAATGCATGGAGTCTCCTGGATAAGATTCTGGGAATTGATACATGAACTTGATGGAAGTGAAGACCACAATGATGCTGTGTACTTTGGATAAATGTACACAACTGGTGCATGTTTAACAATAGCAAAGTATTAGTCACAATATATTCTTTATAGTCATCCCTTAAGAAAGTGCTTATGAAAGACTCTTGGGTTTCATGATGACCATGTAGTGCAGTGCATGACAGATGGCCACATAACAGTCATAGGCCATCAGGGTAAAGAGGATGTCATCCAATCCTCCAAAAACCATAAAAAGATACATCTGAGTGAGGCAGTTTCCATAACCTATGTTTTTGGTCTCCATCTGGATGTAAACCAGCATATTTGGGACAGTGGTGGAGGTTAAACAGATGTCTCGTAAAGGACAGGTTAGCAAGGAAGAAGTATATGGGTGTGTGCAGGTGGGTGTTAGAGATGGTGGCCAGGGTGATGAGAAGGTTCCCAGTGAGAGTGACCAGTTACATCATCAGGAACAGAGTAAAAAGGAGGGGATGAACTTCTGTGTCTTCTGAGAGTCCTGGGAGGTTAAATTCTGAAACATGTATTTCATTCTCTGATTCCATGTAACTCATGAAACTGCTGGAATAGAGACAAGAGCAAGGCAAGTTTAGGTACAAGCAGCACTCAGAAAATTAATATAAATGCTATGGTTTGTGTTGCAAATATATTAACATAATTATTTCTTATTAATTATATAGAGATTTGTGCCCTTTATCTGAAAACGTCAAGGTAAACAAATGTTCCCACTTCTTCTTGATGCTATTGCTAAGAAGCCTTCCTTGTTTATAATTTTAAACTTTTTCCCAAGGCAATATGTTCCACCTCAAATGCTCTTCAACTTTTTTTTATTCAAAAATCATTGACCAGCTATTTTGCACTATGTGATGAAATAGTTGGGCCAAGGATATTGGTGATGGTAGCACAATAGTTTTATTGTCATCAATATTGCTAAATTGCATGATGAAAATGTTTAGAATGAGAAGTTTGAGTTGTATATAGATTATTACAATGAAATTTAAAATAAATAAAATTTTTCTATCTGTATGGACAGAAATAATACTCTTAACATGCCATTTAATCTACACCTGATCTATACATTCAACTCAACCCCATTCCCAATGTCAAGAAGTTAGTTTGCTGATACATGATAAAATAATTTTAAAGTTTGTAAGGAAAGGCAAAAGACCTAGACTACATAGAGAATACTGAAGGTGAATGAAGTTGGAGAATTTACAGCTAGAATATATAAAACTATCTGATCTCAAATCTAACTATTAAGACACAATGATTAAACCATGTTGTATTGGTGAAACAGGCATATGAACTAATCTGTGAGAACTCAATAGACATAGAAAGCGGATGTTAGTGAACTCAAAAACAGACCCACACAAATGCAGTCAACTGGCCTTTGACAAAGGGCAAGAGCAAGTTAATGGAAAAAGTAAGATCTTTCAATAAATGCTGCAGGACAATGGCATGTAAACATGCAAAACAAAAAGGAACATAGCCAAATGTTGTATACATTTCACAAAAATTAACTCAAAATGAATCCTGTGCTCAAAATTAAAATGCAAAGTATAATACTTTTAGAAAAAACATCCAAGAAAACCTAGTGGACTGTGCTTTGGTGATCAGTTTTTAGAAATAGCACCCAAATCATGATCCATGGGAGAAGGACATTAATTAATTGGATTTCATTCAAATATAAAACTTATGCTCTATGATAGATATTGATAAATGGCTTGTTTTCATATATACAAAGAACCACTAACACCCATCAAAAGAAAAATATACCGAATGGAAAAAAACTGACAAAAAAATCTGAACAGAAACTGAAATGAAGAAGACATGCAGGTGGCAAATAAGCATGTGAAAATAGTCTCAACATCATTTGTCATTAGGGAATTGCAAAATTAAACTGCAGTGATATACCATCGCACACCTCTTAGAACACCTGAGGCCCTAAACAGTGGCAATACCATGGGCTATTGATACTGGGGAGCAGGACAGACTCTCATTCACTGCTAGTGAGAACTCAAAATGGTGCAGCCAGAACACAGTTTGTCAATATTTAGCAAAAATAAACTTAGTCTCACCATTCAGTCCAAAAATTCTCACCTTAAGTATCCAGCTGATTTGATAACTTAAATGCATACAAAAACCTATGCATGAATGTTTTAAGGCAGATTTATGTATAATCTCCAAAATCTGAAAACAACCAAGATGTCCTTCAAGGTCGATGGATAAACATGCTCATCTATATCTATACAATGGAATATTACTCAGTGATGAAAATGAATGTTCCCTCTAGTCACAAAATTCAAGCTTCCCTCTAACATGATTACTGGTCATTGAAGCAAAGTAGTCTAAATACACTGCATAAATACAATTTTAATTATATGACTTTCTGGTTTAGTCCAAATAATAGAGACAATAGAATGAACACTGGTTTCAAGAGATTGGGAAGAGGGAAGGAAGGTTGAACAGGTGAATCAGAGACCACTTTTTAGAGCAGTGAATATATTCTATAATTCTATAATTACAGACACCTGACTTTATGTATTTATTAAACTGACCTTTACAAAACAAAGGATAACCCTTAGTATATGCAAATAGAAGATTAATTGTCAGGAAAATAGGAATGCCAGGAATGAATGCTACATGTGATAAAACAATCTATTTGTGTGACAATCATATGAAACATGCCTACTGAGGGGATGAAGGGGAAAAGATGCTGAAATGGTAATACTGGATATGAAAGGACTCTGGAAAACAAAGGGAACAGAAACTGCATAAGTACTGTATTCCAGTGGATAAAGCTTATCTCACCAGAGTGTAAGCTGACAATTACATCACATCTGCACATGTATACTGGAATCAAGCCATTAAGTAGATGATGTCAGGTGAGGAGAGTGCATTTCCTACTGCAGAGTGGGTGGTTAACCATCAATAAGGGTAGGGCAGTAAATATTTTACCTGGCAATGGTTTAGAGTGAGACACATCAGCATGAGTCAATTAGTATAGATAGAAGGTTACATGTAGACATATTTATGGGTCTGTGTATATACAGAACTTGGCAGACACGCAAATATTTTCTTACTCCATCTTTGGAGAGCACCTAGGTGTCCTAGTAACATGGAGCATACATAGTGCCCAGATCTTTATTTTAACACCATTCTTCAATAAAAGTTTCCTTGAAGAAATGGCTGACTCTAGACCTGGAATAAAAATATACAGGAAGAGCCTAGAACATCTTGTACCACCAGAAATTAAGTAGGTACTAAAATAAAACATTCAATGATTGGGATAAACCCAAGAGACACAGAGCACCTCTGAAAGATATCCCATCGCCCGAACTGAAATAAGCCTCACCACAAAATAAGTAGTATTGTATCACAACCCAAAGTATAAAATAAAGGTCATGAGTTTGCAATTATTTAAAGAAAATATGTAATATATGAGTAGGAAGACAAAAATCTCCCATGCAGATGTATGCAAAGCTTTATGTAGATACTGCTGTCTCCAGATGGTGAGTTGAATCCTACTCCTAGAGTGTGTCTTCAAGTACTAATTCCCTTCCAAAGGTGATATATGGAAAAGCAGGAAAATGAGGAACTTTAACGTGAGGAAACCTGGCAAGCATTGTTGATGGATGTCAACATCTAAAGGGAAAAGTGACATTGACGGGATGTGTCTTGGATACATAATGTAATGAAAATAGAATTTTATCTCTGGTGTCATCCTCCATAACCCATCATCCAAGTCTAATCATGAAGAGAACATCAAACATATTCCAACTGAGGGAAATTGTACAAAATACCTTGCCAGCGCCCCTGAAAAATATCCAAGTCATCTAAAACAAAGAGAGTCAGAGAAACTGTCATTTATAACACATAGATATATTGTGGTATTGTGGATGGAAGATGCTCAGAATAAGTAAAAATGGATGTGACTTTCTGGAAACTGTCTCTACTACCCTTGCAATTTTTCAATAAATCCTACACTGCTTTTTAAATTATTTACTTATTTATATATTATTTATTTATTTATTTTTGCATGGGTAAGCACGGGGAAGCATTCTGCCACTGAGCCACCATTGCACTGCCCCCATACCATTTTTAAAATTAGATTTATGAAGAAATAAATTTATTAGTGAAATGCAAAATCTAGGAACAAACTCTGAACTTCATTACAGATGTGTGTATATGCCTTGGAAAAGAATATGACTCTGCTATAAGTCTCAATTCATCTCCTATTAGGTCAGAACAGAGATACCATTTACATTTATGAATTCACAGAATTAAGAAAAAATAATGACTATAACGTTTCTGATATTGTGCTTAGTATTCATGAAGAATACTTGTATATGCTGTGATTCAACCCCACCCATACTCATTCCCCAAACCTCCAAGTCCACTGTCACTGTGTAATTTCTAGCCTTCATCACTTCCCCAGGAATTTGACAACAGAAACTGATCCAGAACTTTTCATGGGGCAAGAATTTTCTCAAACATCACCTGTGGTGAACAGTGCACTGACTCTCCAATAACTTCAAAGATAAATATCAAGCTTGTGGACAAACTCGAAGCTCTCTGTTATCTGGCTGCTGACAACCTTCCCAGCTCATGTTCCTTTTCTCACACCCTCTCTACCATTGTTCATCAGATATTAAGATCTACATTTAAACTTGACCGCAGCCTACAAATATATCAGTTGCACATTTGGTTCCCTGTCTTCTTTTCTTGGTGGCTTTATATCCCTTAGAATTGCTAATGTAAGGAAAATATTCCCCCTGCCAGGCTCAGTATAATTCCCAGCACCCTTGGGAAGCAATCATGAACCTCAACAGATAAGTCCAAACTTTGTATCCACTTCACCAGGACTTCAGTTTCCACCTCAGGATATTGCATGTGCTCATATCTATGTTTCTTACTGTATTTAGATGTAATCTCTTTGAAATAAAGAACATGTCTTAACTCATTCATTTATTCTGAGAGTAATACTTAGTGCCTTCCATGAAGGAATTAATTAAAGGGTACATGTTGAATGATTTTAAAAAGAAATTGATGAATGTGGTCAACAAGATACTTTGTGAAGGAAGCCCATGAGTGTGAGCTAGCAATAGATGAGACAGATACAGGAAAGAAGAAGCTTTAGTGTATTCATAGTCTCCCTCAACCACAAGATTTTCACCTGTGTAGGACTTTGGACAATTATCTCTCTGCATTATTCTTGTTGATGCCCCTAAAGTTACTCTCAATAAATGGGGTCCTGGACTCATAATGCATTCTTCACACTCATGACCAGACTCTGTGACTCACCCAGAAATTGTCAAAGATGATTCTGCATTCACCAATGCTGAGTCTTTCATGAATGATGGATGAAGTTGGAAGCTCTGCTCCCAGGAAGGGCAGGAAGATGTAAATACTCATGAGGTCTCTAGATGTTAAAATTATGTTTCCACTTCAGCAGAGATTGGTAGCTTGAGACAGTGTAGGCAAAGCATTTATGTTTCCATGCTTTTTATGAATTTAATTCCTGTGAGCCTCATGAATGAGGCTTTTGTTTCTCTACTCCCTACAACATTTAGCTCTCTGGAGAGAAAAAAGATAACACAATGCAAACTTGGGGCTATTTTGACCCTTGGCAGAAAGGTTTGGAGCTTGTTGTTCATCACTTATCCCTTTTACCTATGGGATCTAGTATTGTAAGCTTTCCCATAATGATGTGCCTATCACTGATTCAGGATAGAGATTCTGGAAACACTAAAATATCTATTGTCTCTGAGTTCTCTCTTTTGATATTTGATCTGATTTATGCAGCTGCCTTCTCTCAACAATATTTCTGTTTCTTTCACTGGTTTTCCTTTCTCCCCAATAGTTAGCAATATTTGTTCTATGACTCAACTATTTATTTTCAGTCATTCAAAAACATGTATTTAGCAATACTGTATGGTAATCATTAAACTACAGTCTGAGAATGAAAAAAAAAATGAGTAATACAATATGTCTGCTGTCAAACAGCAAAGAGACATGGAAATAAATAGATGCAGTCCCAGAGGGTAGTATTGAAGTCCTGGTGAATTGTAATGTTCTGTGGATGAGGATCAGCTTCTGCATTTCTGCTAAAATGGAGCCTGGAACTCTGATAGGGTTGAACAAAAAGATTTGAAATAATGAAGTGAAAGATAACAGAACTTTGCAGGATAAAAGGACAATACAAGAGATAAAAAATATCCTAGAGGAACAAGGCAACATATTTTGAACTTGAAATAGAAAGGATTGGCAAACTAGAAGATATGAAATAGAAATTTACAAAGACTGGAGACACAGAGAAAAGATGGAAAAACAGGAGCAGGGTTTCAGGGAAATGAATAACATCATGAAGTGCATAAACATTTGTTCATGGGAGTCCCAGATGTTAAGAAAAGTGGAAAGGGGCACTTTTCTCAAGTGTTGAGAAAATTTTTGAAGAAATTTCCCAAATCTTAGGAAAAACATACATGCAAATACCCAGGAAGCACAACATGTTCAAAGCTGAATGAATTCTAATAGGCTTAAACCTGTACAAGTGCTAACAAGAAAGATAAATGCCAAAGATACAGAGTGAATCCTGAAAGCAGTTAGAAAAAAGTAAATTCTTCACATACAAAGAGACTGTAATAAAATTAAGAACCAATTTCTCATCAGAATCCATTGAGGTGAGAAGGCTATAGTATGATATATTTCTCTCTGAAGGAGAAAAACTGCCAGTCAAGAATTCTTTAACTGGAAAAACTATCCTTCACACATATGTACAGTTTAAAATATTCACAGGTAAACAGGAAATATTTCTCCCTCAAGAAATATTAAAGGGAGTCTTGCAGGCTGAAAGAAAATGAGAGGAGAGAGAAGCTTGGAGGAGAGCATAGAAAGTAAGTGTAAATAAGAGGATAAAAGAAAGGCAAATGTAAGGATGACATGCAAAATTAAAGGATAAAATACTCAATATAATTATTGCCTCTAGAGTAATAACATAATGTACATGGATTAATACACTCATCAAAAGATGCAGAAAGAATGCATGAAATGTATGATCTATCTAAAGGCTTTCCTTAGACCAAAGGCAACAAAGATATTGACAGTGAAGGATTGGAAAAACATGTTCCACACAAACTGTAACCAAAAAGAGCTGGGGTAGCTATCCCAATATCGGACAAAATATACTTTAAATACAAAACTGTAACAAGAGACAAATAGGACACATTATATTAATGTAAGGGACAATTTCACATGAAGAAATTGCAGTCATAAATGTTTATGATCTTAATCAGAGAACAGCAAATATATAAGATCAGTAACTAGCAAACTGCAGTGAGAAATAGACTACAGTTTAATAATATTGTATACTTCAATACACCACTCTCATCATTACACAGAATATCTAATCAGCATATAAATAAGGAAACCAAAAAATTGAATACTATGATAAATCAACTAGACTTAATGGATATTTAGAAAACAATGTACACCCAAGCAGTAGGATATATATTCTTCCCAAGTTCCCTTGATCATTCTCCAAGATGGAGCCCATGTTTCATTGCAAAACAGGTTTCAGTATATTTAAAACAATTGAAATGATCTAAAGCACTTCCTCTGACTGCAATGTATTTAATAGGGAAATCAATAGAAAGCAGAAGAACTGGAAAATTCATGAACTTGTAGAGGTTAAGCAGGACACACAAGCAATCTATGGGTCAAAGAAGAAATCTTAAGAGAAATCAGTAACTACTTGAGAACATACACAACCAAAAACAGATATCAAAACAGATGTGATTCAGTGAAGTCAGTGCTGAGAGGGATATTTATGGCCCTTAATTCCTGTATTATGAACAAAGAAAGAGCTAAAACCAATTATCTAATTTAAAAGCTGAGAGAACTAGAAAAAAGAATGGGAAATGAATCCTAACCAAGTAGAAGTTCATAGTTCACTACAGGCAGTTCTGAATTAATCTGCATAAACTGGGCTATGAGTTGAAGAAGAGATTCAACATATAGCTACTCTACACTAAAATCTTATATTAAAGGGAGAATTTGATTGCCAGAGTTACCTGTCAAAATATTCAAATGATGAAAATTCATTAGAAGATTTAAAGGTATATAAAGAAACAGGAAGACACGACCCATTCAAAGGAAAATTTAAATACAACCTCAGAAGTGTTTACACTGGGAGAACTAATCAAAGTCATCAAATGAACTCTTCTATATAGGTTCACTGAACTAAAGGAAAACATGGACATAGAACTCAAGGAAATCAAGAAGATGATGCATGAGTAAAGGGAAGAATTAATAATTTTGAAAATGTAGTTTGGTACTTTCTCAGGAAGTTAAATATAGAATTGTTGTATGATTCAGTAATCCCATTACTAGGAATATATTCAGAGGAACTGAAAGCAGGGACACATATGGACATTTGCGCAGCAATATTTATAGTGGCCTAGTAATGGAAATAACCCAAGTATCTATCAATGGACAAGAGACTAAAGAAACTGTACTATATATGTACGATGGAATACCAGGCAGGTGTAAGACAGAATAAAGTCATGAGGCATGCAACAACGTGGATGAATCTTGAGGATGTTTTTCACACAAAAGAAGTCAGAAACAAAAGGACAAACCCTGTATTGTCTCACTAATATGAACTAACTATAATGAGCAAAATCTGAGAGTTGAAGTCGAGGAACACAGGCTATGAAGAGATAGAAAGAGGGTCGAATTTGCGCACTTGATGCTGAAGGAGTACAGAATATTCAACAAGATTGATAGTCAAAATCCAGAAATGGATACCACAATACTATGTGAAGGTTGCACAATGTTGTAAGTATAATGAAAAAAGCTGAATGTGAGTATGATTGAAAGTGGAAATCTAGGGGCTTATATTACATGAGAAGGAAAGATAGAGAATACAAATTAGACTGTATAACTTAACAATACCTAGAAAGTTTTTACATGAAGGAGAATAAATGAATTTCACCATTGCAAGGTGTTGAGAAATGGGATGGCCTATGGAAAAATTACAATTAATGCAGACTAAGATATAGTTCTTAGTAACATTGAAATATTCTTTAATTAATTGTTAGAAAAAGCAATATATCCAAAGTAAAAGTCAGCAGAGGGATACAGAAGGTGGGTTTTGGAATTCTTGTTGTAATATCCTTATGTTTCTCTTCTTTCTTGGCAAAAGAATTGGAAATGTTCTCATATAGATTGTGGTCGTGAAACCATAGCCATGTGAATATAGTGGAACCCATTGTTTGTTTACTGAGGATGGATTGTACAGTGTTTGGATAAACCTTTTGAAAAGACACAGAAAGATACAAAGACTAGAGAAAATGTGGAGAGAGAGATGTATATGTTCATTGTTGGTATGGAAGTAGAATGGTGCAGCCCCTCTGGAGGGCAGTGTGCTGTTTCCTTTGGAGGCTAAGTATAAGGTTGCCATATGATCCTGCAATCCCAATATTAGCTATACTGGTTGAAGAACTGAAATCAGGCTCATGAATACACATTTGCACACTGGTGTTCACAGCAACAATATTCATGATTTGCAATGAGAGGAGGTGGCCTGAAGGTATATTGACTAAGAATCAGAAGTGCAAACTGCTGTGCATACATATGATGGAATGTTGAGCAGCTTCAAGGGGGAATGAAGCTGTTAGTCATACAACAAGGTGAGTGAAATTTGAGAACATAATGTTGAGTGAAATAAGCCAGCAATGAAGGACAAATATTGTATGGTGTCTGTCCTGGTTTGAAAGAATTATGTACCCTAGAAAAGCCATGTTTTAATCCTGATCCATCTCATGGAGGCAACCATTTCTTTTAATTCCTGAATAGGGAGTGAGATCTTGTTTTCTGTACAGATTAACATAATACCCTGATACATTCAAAAGTATTTTGGGCAGAAAAAAAAGAGTTTGTAAACTCCCCTTGAGGGACTGGGGGAAAATGTTGAAGTGTTGAACTTCCCCATCTACTGAATTCTTAATATTATCTCAATCTTAAGACATGTCCTTATGAGAGTTTTTCTGCAATGGTAATGTTAAGCTACTTGCAATTATGACTAAGAGTCACTCTCAGAGAATCTCTTTTGTTGCTCTGATGTGGACTCTTTTGATCCAAAGTCTGCAAAAAACTCACTTTCATCTCCACCATTTGGGATATGACTCCCACAGATGTGGCTCCCTGGAAACATAGGATATGACTCCCAGGGGTGAGCCTGGCCATGTCATCATGGGATTGAAAATACCTTGTTGACCAAAATGAGGAAAAAAAATGAGGCAAAATTCAGTTTCAGTGGTCAAGAAATTTCAAACAATGTCAAGTTGTTATGTTGCAAGTTACTCTTATGCAAGCTTCAGCCAGTTATTAAATACTGCCACAGTATGTGAAGTCAACACCAAAAGTATCCCTTAAAATCCTGAAGGAAACCCTAGAGTCTAACTAAGAATCTATAAAAGTGATTTTATTAAGTTTATTTTTTTCAGAAACTATAGGACTCCAAATTGTTGGTATCCCAGATAAGCTCTGAAACCCAGAGGTAACAGTTTCTCAAAACACATGAACAAGTTCTTTCCTTACCCAGTAAGGTCAACACCCTTTTCCAGCATGAAGGTAAAATGGTCATTGCCAAGATTTCCCTGAAGATTGAGAATGATCAAATGAGAGGGAAAGGCTTAATTGGAAATTAGAATTTAGCAAAAGATTGTGACTACTGAATCATACAGATATGTCACAGCCTTCTCATTTTCAAGTACATTAGACTAGCCAGAAGGAAATACCTGAAACTGTAGCCATTCATTAGCCTTGATATTTTATTATGATTGCATAACTATAGAGCTTTCACAAGTGACCATTTGAGTGCCGCGGTGATGTCGCAGGGGCTAAAGAGGGCGCTACGGCTCTTGGGCCTCCTGCCTCGCGGCGTCAGGGTGTTGGGACATTTCACCGGGTGGGGGTGAGGGGGTTCCGGGCCTGGATAAGTGGACTAAGGTGAGCCGATGCTCGGCAGGGTTCCCCGCCGAGGGTCCTAAAAAGACTTGAGCCGGAGGCCAATTGTTGCGCACTGCTACTTTATTGTTATATAGCAAAGACTCGTGTGCTCAGGGGCTCAAGGGCTAAAAAGGACTCCGACGCTTGGTGAGCTCGGGTTATATACAGTTTGGAGGAGGGGTGGAGTCGGGGCATGTACGTCAGGGGAGGGTAGCCAATCACACAAGCTAAGAAGAAGTTGCTAGGCTTAGGGCAGAAGTTAGGAATAGGGAAGTGTAGAACATAACAGGAAGGGTGTGGTTTTGTGGTGGGCTATGGAAATGGAAGGTCCACGACAGGAGAGGGGGAGGACAGTAAGTTAGATTGCAGGTATGGAGAGAATGTTAAGAAAAGTACTGTTTAAATTTTTAAAGACGGCTAGGCTCCAATTCCCATAAATATGCCACAATTCCTCTCCTTTTTCTTTTAAAGAACACACTTGTGTGACAAGTGGCAGGCATGAACCTTTGCTGGGAGGGGTAGGGATGAGATTCCTCTTGCACGTGAGGCTCAGAATTTCAGGGGAAGGGTATGTGCTGAGCCGACCCTTATGCAAATCTCATGTGCCCCAGAAGAGCCAGAGGAGGCCTGCTAGAGTGGCCCTCTCCTGCGACTACTTTGTGTCGCACCCAGCGGTACCCATCTGGTAGCCGTGCGGCGGCCCCAGATGCACGTACTCTGGTAACGTGCAGCCCCCGTGGGGGAAGAGAGGACACAGAAGTGGCGGAGGCACATGGTAAGCATGGCTAGAGCTACAACAGCATGATGCAGGCTCCACAAGAGGACCAGTCCCGGGAGCAGCACCAAGACCCCAGGGTGGTCAGTCCTGGGGGTGAGCCACACTGGCCAGCCAAACCTGCGCCTGCTGACGGTTGTCTGCGTCGGCGAAGGGGTTTTGGAGTTCAAGAGCTGCTAAGGCTAGGAGGTTAGTTTGTTGTTTATGCCTATAACAGCGAGGAGTAAAAGGCCATAGAAGATGAGATTGGAGGGTTTGAAGAAGGAGGTAAATTTACTTAACAGGTCAGAAAAGAGGGAGGAGGTGATGGAAGGGACTATAGTTTGTTTAAGCTCTAAGATTTGAGTCTGAAGGGTGTGAGTATAGTTTCAGTAAGAATCGTTGAAAGAAGTAAAGATCCAGTCACGCAGGGAGAGGTGGGGGACAGAGTGGTTGACAGGCACAGGGGTAACACAGATTTTGGTGAAGGGGTAACAACTATCTCAAGTGGAAGAGGCTAATTCAAAAAGTGCTTTAACATTAAGCGCAATTAAGTCTATTTGCTGCTATAGATTGTAGATGGCAGTATGCATGAGGTGGTTGATGTTTTCCTGGGTGTGGGATATTTTAGCAGTTTGTTGGGTAACGTTGAGAAGGACCTCTGTGGTGGTGGAAGTCTGGGTCAGGGCAATGGCTGCTACGGTGCTGGCGGCGACTGCTGCAACGATGGCGGCTGCTATGGCTGCGGAAATACCAAAGTCTCATTGCATTCGAGTGAGGGAGCGGGTACCTAGATGATATGGGGTGAGAGGGAGTTGAGGGGCCATCTAGGTGGTGGCGTTAACGGGGATCCAAAGTAACCTAGGTTGAAGGACAATGAAAGTAAAGGGGAGATTAGGGTTCCAGTAGTTACTCAGCACGCAATTGCTGACGGGGTCAACTCGTGCACACTGTAAGAAGAAGAATGGGGGTTTGACGAAGATGTAGGTGGTTATATCTATGCAGGAAGAGGTTTTGGGTTCTGCCCTGCTTGACAGTGAGACATTACTTGTGCCGTTACAGAGGCTACAGCCCCCTAGGCAGAGGAGCGGGCAGAGATCGAGGCAGGCGTACTTGCCACAGAGTTTGTGTAAGGAGAAAATAGGAGCACCAAAGAGGCGATCAGTGGAGACATCAAGAGTAGTCGCAACCTGAAGATGAGTTTCACGGTATTGGGGGGTGCTATCGTCGGAAGCGTCAGTTAAGGAGGGGGAGTAAAGGGCATAGTAGGAAGTGACCGCAAGGGGTTTAGGTCTCCTGCACTTGACCCAGTGGAGGTGCAGGGGTATATTCTTAGGCCGCCGAGTTTTAGAAGGGTGGGGGGAGGAACAGCCAGACTGGGAGGGGGGATGATGATGGAAGTTTTCGAGGTTAGAGGTGGGTTTGGGGGGAATGGGCCACCATGCCCCGCGAAGAAAGAGGCTGGGGAGGTTCGTAGTCGCTGACGGGTAATTGGTACACAGGAGGGGGATACAGTTCGGGAATTTGGGGGGACAGACGGAGGCTGAGACGCATGGGAATTGATCCGGGTTAGAAGTAAGGTTGGCGACAAATAGTAAGGCTGAGAGAGGGGGCGTGAAAGAGACATTTAGAGGGCTAGTGGCATTGAGGTGATGTGGGTCGCAGGGGAAATTAAGCAAACAGTTAGTATGGAAGAGCTGTGGGAAAAAAGGACTCTCCGGAGTGATGAAAAGGACCCCGGGGGGGGGGTTCTGCACCGCGGCCCACAGTTCAGTTGGCTGGGGGCCGGCCCCCGGTTCCGTTGTGAAAACTGTGGAAAAAAACTGCAAGTGAAAGGAGGGTTATAGGTAGGAGCCAAGGGGGAAGGCGAGGGGCAGAAGCAGCAAGGATGGCCTTCAGCATATTAAGAAAGGAAGATAAGTAAGTTGAAACACGTTACGAGACACAGAAATACTATGGCAAGCAAAAAAATTTTTTAAAGAGCTAGTAAGGGTGCACAGACATTTGTTAACTCACTGCGACGGAGTTTTAGATTTTTCCTTTTCAGTGGAGGCTGTGGCAGGCCAGACACAATGGGAAGGGATCCACAGCAGCTGAGGTTTACTTTCTGGAAAGACACAAGTAAAACCGTGTCCCTGCACTAGGAGCGGGGCTGTTGAGGATTAGGGGGTTGCGGTTCCGGTCGCTGGGCTGGTCGCTGGGGGCATTCCCGAGTAAAGTGTCCCGAATCCCCACAGCGAAAGCATTCTTGAGAGAAGCGGAGAGCTGTTGTAAGGGACTTAGAAAGGGCAGATGATAAGGCAGTAGCCAAACTTTCAGTGGAGGGGTTGACGTTAGAACAAGCGAGTACCCAGTCAGAGATGGTTTTTTCTTTTATGCCCATTAATGCTTGTTTGAAAATGGGCTGGGCACCCTTAAAGATGAGGTCTTTGGCGAGAGAGTTTTGTCCCTGCTCATCGGCAATTCTTTTCTGGCAAGCCTCTTGCACCCTTGAGACAAAAGAGGCAAAGTCCTTGTCTGGCTTCTGATTTAGGGCGGAGAGCCGCTCAGGTTTGGCCGCAGAGCAACTGCGGAAAGCTTTTAAGCCTACGTTTCTCAGTTTGAGGAAAAAGGCGTATGGGGCTTGCAAATAGACAGATGGGTCAAAATAGGGCCCCGTTCCAAGAAAGCTTTCGAGAGGGAGGCCTAGTTCCGGAGGACCTTGTTGCATAGCCATCTCCCGTGCGGCTTTCTCTGCTTCTAAATTGAAATGAGTTTTCCAGTCTACAACCCAACCAGGGGTGAGAATAGCTCAGGCTAGTGAGGTCCAATCGTGAGGGTATTAAGTTCTTGAGCCAGCCTCTCAAGGAGATGAGTAGCATAGGGACCTGTAAGGCCATCCTCCTTCACTGCCTTACATAGCCGTTTTACGTCTTCCTCGCTGTGAGGAACCCAAGGGAACGGACGTTGCAACGTAGGGGTGAGATTAATGGGGAAGAGTGTTGCCTGCGAGGGCGGTAGCGGCCGAGCCTGCGGCCACAGTGGACCCGAAGAGGGAGTGGGAGTGCCGTCCGCGGGATTAGGACAGGACGGCCAGGACGTACAAAGTGGCGGCTGGGTTACACAAGATGGCGGCTGCCAAGGGCACGCCCCTGCATAAGATGGCGGCGGGGGTGCGTAAGATGGCGGTGGTGCTTCCAGCATCTCTGTCCCAGAGCGCGAAAAGGGGTTGGTGTTGCTAAGGGGAGGAGGAAGAGTGGCAGGAGGAGGGGCGGAGGAAACGAGGGAGGGATTAGAAGTCCCCGCATCCGCTCTCTTAGGGAGGGCGGGGTATAGGTTGTTATCCCCTTCCGGCTTTGGGCCTGAAGAAGAAGGAGGAAGAGAACCGTTCACCCCTTCGTCATCAGGTATGCCGCCATGATGGCCGGAAGGCGGGTGTCTTTCGAGTGACACTTATGAGTGTCTAACAGGGCGGCTAGGGCACGCACCTGTGGAACTTGGGCCCTGGTGATGGAGGCACCCATAGTGAAGAATTTAGAGGGAACTAGTGGCCGCCAAAGGCAAAACTAGGACAGGCGTTTATTTAGGCGGACACAGTCTGGAGGGGGGGGTCTTACCTTAGTCTAGGAGGTCCTAGTCTTCGGTGGAATGTCGTCGAGGTCCGTGTTCGGGCGCCAATTGCCGCGGTGATGTCGCAGGGGCTAAAGAGGGTGCTACGGCTCTTGGGCCTCCTGCCTCGCGGCGTCAGGGTGTTGGGACGTTTCACCGGGTGGGGGTGAGGGGGTTCCGGGCCCGGATAAGTGGACTAAGGTGAGACGATGCTTGGCAGGGTTCCCCGCCGAGGGTCCTAAAAAGACTTGAGCCGGAGGCCAATTGTTGTGCACTGCTACTTTATTGTTATATAGCAAAGACTCGTGTGCTCAGGGGCTCAAGGGCTAAAAAGGACTCCGACGCTTGGTGAGCTCGGGTTATATACAGTTTGGAGGAGGGGTGGAGTTGGGGCATGTACGTCAGGGGAGGGTAGCCAACCACACATTGAGTGTAAAATCCTTGTGACTGACACTCCCTCTATCCAGGGTATGGGTAGATAAGAATTAAAATAAAGATGTGTAAAAAATAATGATAGTGGTAGATTGGGAATATAGCAGGAAATACCCTCATGTAAACTATGGGCAATCATTATAGTACTAATTTGTTAATTTTTCATCAAATGTTAAAAGTGTTAACTGCTACTAACAGAGAAGTAAAACTACAAAAAATGTGTTATCATCCATTTCAACAAACTCTCCACAGCCGTGCAACCGTTGATGGTGGGGTGGTGTATATGAATCTGCATTTTATGCATGATTTTTCTTTAAACATCAACTTCTAATGAAGTAAAAACAAGTCAAATAGAGTATTGAGAGTTGACATATACATTTATGAAAATTTAAAATCTCCTGAAGTAGAACTGAAAGAAAATTAGTTGCAATAGAAACCAAAGTGGAATCCAGAAAAAGATATTAGACAATAAAACAAATTTATGTTTGTAGATTTTCCCTAATTCCTGCAGCTATTGTAAGTAGAGCATTCCCTGCCATCATATTTCATTTCCTGCCATCGTATTCCTTACAGAACTTTTCTGGTTAATTCAAGTGATGCTTTTGTTCCACTACTGTATCCATCCAAGGTAACAGAGAAAAGCAAAAACATCTTCTCAAAACTTTAAAAGATGAAACAGGTGAATAATCTCAGTTCACATGATTTATCACAGAAGTACATGTTTGGATCCAATACTTTTGAGGAATGTGATAGGAAATTGAAGGGAAAATGAGAATGTTGACACTGGTGGGAGACCACTAGGAGATGTCCAAGACTCTCTCATCCAGCATTAGAACACTGTCATATGCTTCTCTTTGAAACTCAGCTCTTGTCAAGGGTGGAAGAATTCATTCCTCCTATGTATCACATGCATGACCTTTGACAGTGGATACATTTTTGTGGTGCATTCTTAGTGGTGAGGGCTCTGTTACTGCTTTCTACAGTATATGAATTTAAATCGTGTTCTCTGTTTTTGACAGTGTTTATTCTGACTTTTCCTACACTTGACAATTAATCTTCCAGCAGAAAGCATGCATCTCTTTTGAATGCCTTAGATTTTGCATGGAAGAGTCCCAGTAAATAACTATTGGATGTATCCAACTGAATACTATTGAACAAGGCATATATAACATATGATCTTCTATGTAACATAACATGGAAAAATTTGAAGACAAAAATCAAATCCCTATTTCTGCTGGAAAAATAATAGTATTTTCCTCTGTAAAAGGTGTTTATATTTCAACATGATCCCTGAAAATTTCTTTTGCTGACATCTAAATTTTAATGACTCTTCAACATTTCCCTTCAAACAAAACCCAACACTGCACTTCTTTCACCAATAACACACAATTTGGTTATTTTTTTCTTGTATCCATGTATAGATTCTTCAAGAATAAAATTTAATTTTCTGTGAGAACAAATCTATCACCTCAGTTCAGATTGAATCATAATTGTTATTACTTAATTTAGTGGTTCTGGAGATGAATAATCTTGTACTAACAATCCCAGGAATATTTTTCATCTGAGAAAAAATTGGAGTTGCTGGAATGGTAATAGAAGTAAAGTTTGAAGAGTTGGTGTATACTGCAGATTAGTAACCATTTCCATTACTCACTCAGGATATGCTCTACAAAATATTTTTCTTGAGAACCTGTCTACAAGCTGGGTGTATTAGGAAAAAAACAGAAAGTCTTTGGAAATTTTGAAAGAAATAAAATCTCCCTTTCTCCTGAAGTACACTCAAGTGTAAATCTGGCATTCAACATGGCGTGTATATGATATGGTGTAACATGGATGAGGTAGACTGTCCCTTAACAGGCATTTCTCCCTCCCTCCAGTTTTGGATCCTGTGTTGGAGAGGATGGTGAACTAGCAGGTGTATATGTAATCAATACTTATGGGAAGAACTTCTTACTACCTGAATTGTAGAAAATGTTGCATATGCTGATTTACCACTTTCAGTGGAGTCTTCGTGATTAAAGTATGTTCCTGATGAGAGCAGAAGTATCACATTTCCTGGCTGGACTGTTTCCTAGTGCTTCTTTCCCTTTCCTTTTTTTTCTACTTGAAAAACATACCTCTACCTTTTTAAAAATATTGAGAATATATGCTTGCTGAATTTCTTCAAAATTTTTAGAGGTTTTTTTTTAAGAGAATTCTGCTTAAGGAAAAGGAGTAATGCAAGTAAATTATTAGACACAGGAACTGATTGCAAATGCATGGATCTTCCTGCATAAGATTCTGGGAATTGATACATGAACTTGTTGGAAGTGAAGACCACAATGATGCTGTATACTTTGGATAAATGTATACAACTAGTGTATGTTTAGCATTGGCAAGCATGATTCACAATATATTCTTTGTAGTCATGTCTAAAGAAAGTGCTTTATCAAACACTTTTGGAAATTGTCTGGTTTATGTATAAAATATTTTGTTGAGATTCTATCTCAATGAATGTGGAGCAAGGTGGGTATTTTATTTGCACTGGAGAGACATGAAGAAATGACAAGCTGAGAACTTTAATCCTCAGATTATGGCACAATCAAAACCAAGAAATTTATAGTGCTCCATGAAGCAAATCTCTTTTCTCTGACAAATTAGAGTTCTGACATGGGTATGAATAAAATAGAGTCTGATCCTTGGGTTAATTCATTGCAAATAAATGAATTCACAGTTCCACCAAAGATATAAAGTGAATAAAATAAATGACAACATCTTTTTTTCTCAAACTGGACATTACTTCAGAGCAATCTCTCATCTCAAAATGTCAGCCTAATTTGCCAATGACTCTGATGAAGAAATCATTAGTGGTATATTCTATCTCACAAAGGACACAGGACATCTACAAAAACCCATGATATTATTACTTAATATCTTGCATCAATAGTTTAAGAAGATACAGTTGGCAATGAAAAATGACCCAAATTGCTTTTCAGGATTGGTAAAAGAGGATGATGATTTTAGGAAGTACCCAGGGAAATTCACTGAAAAATGTCCCTGTCTATAAAAACAATTTTTAAAGAGCAAAATTGTATCCCTGAAAGAAATCCAGTGATTTGTAAGACCATCAATCATTGAAGAATCATGGGCTGTAATGTCTCTTATATCCTCACCTAACTTTTATGGAACTCTACAGCAGAAAGTCAAGAATTGACATGGATGTGGTTTATTGAAACGTCATCATAAGGTGACTCAAGTCCAGGATGTGCCCTATTTCAAGAGCTGATTAACCCAACCCTGGAATCAGGTACAGAGCATTTGAAGTGACAAATGGTTTTGGCCAAAAAGTATATAACAGAAGAGCAGTTAATTTCATCTTTCACAGAGGCAATACACCTTTGCCCCTCCAGTGATTATAATAATTTTATGTCTCTAATGACCTGTATTGACATTTACCACTGAATATTCAGGCAAAAGAGTCTGGCTCAACACTGAATTGTGGGAATAGATTCCTAGATGTCAAATGATTTAAAGAAAATAAGAAGTATACATGTTTTTTTTCACTTAGGCAGTCATTGCGAATCGAAACGGGTCTCAGACACGGCAGGTGAGAACTCAGCCACTGAGCCACCATGGCCCACACAATAAACAAGGGTTTTTGATGGATGAAATGTAGATAAAGTTCAAATAATAATGCAAATAGCATATTACCTTTATATACTGATAAGTGTAATTTGAATTATATTTGCCAGTATTTAACATCTGTAAATGAAGAGTAAAATTTCTGAACTTGAGGCAAAGCATTCTTCTAAGGAGAGCCTTTCTCAGCTGGAAATAGTTTTTAAGGCATGCTTTATGTCTTTGTTTCTAAGACTATAAATAAAGGGGTTCAGCATGGGAGTGACCACTGTGTCCATGATGGAAACTATTGCACTTGCCCTTGTGTTTTGCATAGCAGCATAAATAAGATACACTCCAAGGGCTGTTCCATACAACCAGGACACAATTGAAAGATGAGACCCCCAGGTAGAAAATGATCTATACTTGCCTCCACATGATGAAATTCTCAAAATAGAGCATCCAATCTTACAGTAAGACAAAAATATGCCAGTGAGTGGAATAACAGCCAGAATTCCAGTTGCAAAATACATCACTAGGTCATTGAAGAAGGTGTCAGAACATGCAAGTTGAATTATTTGTGTAAGATTACAAAAAAAAGTGGTGAATTTCCAACCTAATACAAAAGGTCAATTGCAAAACTATTAGGCCATGTAAAAGAGAGGCCAGAGCACTCAGTATCCATGATGTCAGCAGCAGGAGACCACAGAACTGGGGTTCATGATGACCATGTAGTGCAGTGGGTGACAGATGGTCACAATGCAGTCATAGGCCATCACGGTTAAGAGGAAGTCATCTATTCCTCCAAAAACCATACAAAAATCCAACTGGGTGAGGCAGTTTCCATAACTTATAGTTTTGTTCTCGGTCTGGATGTTCACCAGCATCTTTGGGACAGTGGTGGCAGTGAAACAGATGTCTGCAAAAGACAAGTTAGCAAGGAATAAGTACATGGGTGTGTGAAGGTAGACATCAGAGATGGTGACCAGGATGATGAGAAGGTCTCCAATGAGAGTGGCCAGGTACATCATCAGGAGCAGAGCAAATAAGAGGGGCTGCACTTCTGTGTCTTCTGAGTGTCTCAAGAGGATAAATTCTGAAACCGTGTTTCATTTTCTAATTCCATGAAACACATGAAAATGCTGGAACAGAGACCAGAGCAAGGCAGTTTTTAGGTATAAGCAGCTCTCAGTAAATTAACATAAATGGCATGGTTTGTATTGCAAACATATTGACTTAATTATTTCTTTTTAATTATATAGAGATTTAATACCCTTTATCTGAAAATGTCAGAGTAAACAAACACTCCTGCCTCTCCTTGATGCTATTGCTAAAAGCCAATCTTGTCCATACTTTTGAACTTTATCCAAAGGCAATATATTCTACCTCAAATGCTCTTAGACTTTATTTCATTCAAAAATCATTTGACCAGCTATTTGGCACTATGTAATGAAAAAGTTGGGTCATGGATATTGATGATGGTAGCAGAATATTTTTATTGTCATCAGTCTTGTTAAAACTGCACAAAGAAAATAGTTAGAATAAGAAACTTGAGTCATATATAGATAATAGCTCAATGTAGCACAGCCCATGCAGCTCAGCGTACTTCATCTCAGCACTCACTGCTCAGCCTAGGCCTTTGGAGATGCAGAGAGAAATCACCATGGGGAAAGTTGTTGGAACCTAGAGGCCTGAAGAGAAGGCCAGTAGAAATCACCCTGTTCCTTTCCACTAAGGAAGAACCTCAGTTGAAAGTTATCAGCCTTTCCTCTGAAGAACTAATGAAATAAATCCCCTTTTATTAAAAGCCAATCCAACTCTGGTGTGTTGCATATTGGCAGCAAACAAACTAAAATATTGTGAAAAGCAAAAAATGAGTATAGCAAAACATTGCATACATTTCAGATAAATTAACTCAAAATAAATTCTGTACTCAAAATTAAAATGTAAAGCATAATACTTTAGAATGAAACATCCAAGAAATCCGGTGACCTGTGCTTTGGTGATCAATTTTTAGAAATAGTACCCAAATCATGATCCATGGGAGAAGGACATTTATTAATTGAATTTCATTAAAATATGAAATTTATGCTCTATGATAGCTATTGATAAATGACTTGTATTCATATATACAAAGAACCCTTAACACCCATCAATAAGAAAGACAACACCCACAGGAAAAAAATGGACAAAAATCCTGAACAGAAAAAGAAATGAAGAATATATGCAGGTCACAAATAAGTATGTGAAAATGGGCTCAATATCATTTGTCATTAGGGAATTGCAAAATTAAACCACAGTTATATACCATCACACACCTCATAGAATACCTGAGGACCAAAACACTGACAATACCATGGGTTATTGATAATAGGGAGCAGCAAATACTGTCATTCACTCCTAGTGAGAACTCAAAATGGTGCAGCCAGAAGATGGTTTGGCAGTATTTAGCATACTAAACTGAGTCTCACCACTGAGTCACAAAATTGTGCCCTTAAGTATCCAGCTGATTTGAAAACTTAAATCCATACAAAAACTTATGCATGAATGTTTTATAGCAGCTTTATGTATAATCTCCAAAATCTGAAAGCAACCAAGATGTCCTTTAAGGTCAATGGATAAACACACTCAACTATATCTACACTATGGAATATTACTCAGTGATAAAAACGTATGTTCCCTCTAGTCACAACAGTCAAGCATCCATCTAACATGATTATTGGTAATTGAAACAAAGCCGTCTAAACATCCTGCATACATACAATTTCAATTATATGACTTTCTGGATTAGTCCAAATAATAAGGACAATAGAATGAACACTTTTTTCAAGGGATTGGGAGAGGGTAGGAAGGTTCAATACGTGAATCAGAGAGCACTTTTTAGGCAGTGAATCTATTCCCTGCAATCCTATAATTATAGACACCTGACTTTATGTATTTATTAAACTGACCTTTAAGAAACAAATAATAACCCTTAGTATAATAAAATAAAAGATTGTCAGGATAATAGGAATGCCAGGATGGAATGAAAAATGTGATAAGACAATCTAATTGTATTACAAATGTATGCCACATGTTACTGAGGGGATGAGGGGGAAAGGTGCTGAATTGGTAATACTGGATATGAATGGAGTATGGAAAATACAGGGGACAGAAACTGCATAAGTACTGTATTCTAGTGGATAAAGCTTATCTCACCAGAGTGTAGGTTGACAATTCTATCACATCTGCATATGTATACTGGAATCAAGCCATTAAGTAGATGATGACAGGAGAGAAGAATATGTTTCCCCCTGCGGAGTGGGTGGTTAACCATAAGCAAGGGGAGGACACTAAATATTCCACCTGGCAATGGTTTAGAGTGAGACACATCAGCATGAGTAGGTTAATATAGTAGAAGGTTACATGTAGACATATATATGGGTCTGTGTATGTGCACAACTTGGCAGACACGCATTTTTTTTCTACTCTGTCTTTGGAGAGTGCCTAGATATCCTTGTAACATGGAGCACACACATAGTGTCCAGACATTTATTTTAACACCATTCTTCAATAAAAGCTTCCTTGGAGAAATGGCTGACCCTAGACCTGGAATAAAATATATGGGAAGAGACTGGAGCATCTTGTAACACCAGAAATTAAGTAGGCACTAAAATAAAGCATTCAATGATTGGGATAAACCCAAGAGACACAGAACACCTCTGAAAGATATCTCATTGCCCAAACTGAAATAAACCTCTCAAAAAAAATAGTATTGGATCACAACCCAAAGTATAAATAAATGTGGTGAGTCTAAAATCATTTAAAGAAAATATTTAATATATAAATAGGAAGACAAAAATCTCCCATGCAGATTATGCAAAGCTTTATCTAGATATGGCTGTCTCCAGAAGGTGAGTTGATTCCCACTCCTAAAGTGTGTCAAGTACTAACCCCCTCCCCAAAGTAATATATGGAAATGTAGGAGAATGAGGAACTTTAAAGTGGGAAACTTGGCAAGCATTGTTGATGAATGTCATCATCTACAGGGAAAAGCGTGTCTTCCTCCATAACACATAATCCCAGTCTAATCATGAGGAGAACATAAAACAAATTCCAACAGAGAGCCATTTTACAAAATACCTTGCCAGCACCCTGACAAATATCCAGGTCATCAAAAGCAAAGAGAGTCTGTGAAGCTGTGATTTATAACACATAGATGTAATGTGGTATTGCAGATGGAAGATATTCAGAATAAGCAAAAAATGGATGTGATATTATGCAAACTGTTCCTACTATCCTTGCAATTTTTCAATAAGTCTCACAGTGCTTTTTAAAATTATTTATTTATTCATTTGTACATGGGCAGGCAAGAGGTAACATTCTGTCACTGAACTACCATTGTAATGTCACCAAACTCTTTGTTTAAATTGGACTTATGAAGAAGTAAAAATATTACCGAAGTGCAAAAATCTAAGAACAAACTCTGAGCTTCATTCCACATGTGAATATATGCCTAGGAAAAGAATATGACTCTCCTATAAGTCTCAATTCATCTCCCATGAGATCAGAACAGAGATACCAATTTCATTTAACAATTGACAGAATTAAGAAAAAATAATGACTATAACATGTCTGATATTGGGCTTAGCATTAATGAAGGATATTTTTGTATGCTGTAATTCAACACCACACATACTCATTCACCAAACATCCAAGCTCACTGGCACTGTGCAATTTCCAGCCCTCATCACTTCCCCAGGAATTTGAAAACAGAAACTGATCCAAAGCTGTCCACAGGGCAAGAATTTTCTTGAACATCACCTTTGAAAAACCATGCACTAACTCTCCAATAACTTCAAACATAAAATCAACCTTGTGGACAAAACTCGAAGCTCGTTGTTATCTCACTTTTGACAATCTTCCCAAGCTCTGGTTGCTTTTCTCACACCCTCCCTACTTTTGTTCATCAGATATTAAGATCTATTTTTAAACTTGACCACACCCTACAAATATATCAATCACACATTTGTGTCCGTGTCTTCTTTTCTTGGTGGATTTATATCCTCTTCTCATGTTACAATAGCTAATGTAAGGAAAATGTACCTCCTGCCAGGCTCAGTATGATTCCTAGCACCCTTGGGAAGCCTTCATGAACCTCAACAGATGAGTCCAAACTTTGGATCCACTTTGCCAGGACTTGAGTTTCCACCTCAGGATATTGCATGTGCTCATTTCTATGTTTGTTGCTATATTTAGATGCAATCTCTTTGAAATAAAGAAAATCTCTTACTCATTCATTTATTCTGAGAGTAACACTTAATGGCTACCATGAAGGAATTAATGAATGGGTTTGTGCTGAATGATTTTAGGAAGAAATTGATGAATATTTATAACAAGATACTTCCATGAAAGAAGCCCATGAGAATGAGCTAACATTAGATGAGACAGATATGGGAAAAATGATACTTTAGTGTATTCATTGTCTCCCTCAACCACTAGCTTTTACCTGGGTAGGAGATTGGATGATAATCTCTCTTTGTTATCCTTGTTTATACCCCTAAAGATACTCTCAATAAATGGGTTCCTGGACTCATAATACATTCCCAATCCTTATGACCAGACTCTGTGACTCACCCAGAAATTATAAAGAGGAGTCTGAGTTCACCAATGCTGAGTCATCCCTGAGTGATGGATGAAGTTGGACGCTTTACTCCCAGGAAGTGCAGGTAGATGCAGATACTCTTGATATCTCTAGAAGGTAAAATTATGTTTCCACTCAGCAGAGATTGGTAAACCAGGGTTGAGACAGTGAAGGCAAAGCCTTTATGTTTCCATGCTTTTATGAATTTAATTCCCATGAGCCTCATTAGTGAAATATTCTTTTGTCTCTCTGCTCCCTAAGATATTTAGCTCTCTGGAGGGAAAAAAGGTAATGCAATACAAACTTGGGTATATTTTGACCCTTCGGAGAAAGCTTTGGAGCTTCTTTTTCATCTCTTATCCGAGTGGACTCTCACTTCTCTGTAACTGTGGGCTGTAGCAGTGCAAGTGTTCTCATAATGGTTTCCCTTTCACTTATTCAGGATAGAGATTCTGGGAACACTGAAATATCTATTGTTTCTGATTTCTGTCTTCTGATATTTGATCTGATTTATGGGGCTGCCCTCTCTCAACAATGTTTCTGCTTGTTTCACTGTTTTTCCTTTCTCCCCAATAGTTAGCAATATGTGTTCAACTCATGCAAATATTTATTTTCAGTCATTCAAAAAATATGTATTCAGCAATACTATATGGTAATCATTAAACTACAGCCTGAAAATGAAAAAGAAAAGTAATATAATGTGTCTTTTGTCAAAAACCAAATTGTCATGGAAATAAATATATATGCCCCCTGAGGGTAGTATTTAAGTCCTGGTGAAATGTAATGCTATGTGAATGAGGATCATTTCCATTTCTGCTAAAATGGATGCTGGGCCTCTGACACAGATGAATAAAATTATTTGATACAATGAAAAGAAAGATAACAGAACTGTGGGGGATGAAAAGACAATATAAGGGATTAAACATATCCTAGAGGAACATGACACCGTAATTTTTGCACTTTCAGTTGAAAGAATTGGCAAACTGCAAGATAAGATATAGAAATTTGCAGACTGGAGAGATAGAGAAAATGCAGAAAAACAGGAGCAGGGTCTCAGAAATGAATGACATCATGAAGTGCCTAAACATATGCTGCTGGGTGTCCCAGGAGGATAAGAAAAGTGGAAAGGGGCAGAAAGAACATGTCAAGAAATTTTGGCTGAAATTTCCCAAGTCTTAGGAAAAACATAAATGTAAATATCCAGCAAGCACAACATATTCCAAACTGAATGCATTCTAATAGGCTTAAACAAGTACAAATGCTAACAAGAATGACAAATGTCAAAGATAAAGAGTGAATCCTGAAAGCCACAGGAGAAAAGCAATTCATCACCTAGAAAGAATCTGTAATAAAATTAGGGATGAATTTCTCATCAGAATCCATGGAGTTGAGACGGCAATGGTTTGATATACTTCTCTCTGAAGGAGAAAAACTGCCAGCCAAGAATTCTTTATCTGGGAAAATTGTCCTTCACACACATTTACAGTTTAAAATACTCACAGGTACATGGGAAATATTTCTTCCTCAAGAAATATTAAAGGGAGTTCTGCAGGCTGAAAGGAAAAGAGTGGAGAGAGAAGCTTGGAGGAAAGCATAGAAAGTAAGTGTAACTAGAAGGGTAAATAAAGGCAAATATAAGGATGACATGCAAAATAAAAGGATAAAATATTCTATATAATTATTGCCTTTAGAGTAATAACACATTGAGAATGGATTAATGCACTCAACAAAAGATGCAGATTGGCATAATGCATGAAATGTATGATCTATCTAAAAGCTTTCCTTAGACCAAAAGCAACAAAGAGATTGACAGTGAAGGGTTGGAAAAACATATTCCACACAAACTGTAACCAAAGTGAGCTGCAGTAGCTATCCTAATATTGAAAATAATAGACTTTGAATGCAAAAGGGTTATAAGAGACAAATAGAATACATTATATTAATGCAAGGGACAATTCTCCATGAAGAAATCACAATCATAAATGTTTATGATCCTAACCAGAGAACAGTAAACACATAAGGTCATTAATTAGCAATCAGCAATGAGAAATAGACATCATTTTAACTACATTTGGATACTTTAATACTCCACTCTCATCAATACAAGAAATATCAAATCAGAGTATAAATAAGGAAATAAAAACTTGAATACTATGATAAATGAACTATGCTTAACATATATATAGAGAACAATGGACATCCAAGCAGCATGACATATTCTTCTCAAGGTCCCATGATCATTCTCCAAGATGTACCCTATGTTGCATTGCAAAACAGGTTTCAAAATATTTTAAAAACTTGAAATGATGTAAAGCACTGTCTCTGAACACAATATATTTAATATGGAAATCAATAAAGGCAGAAGAACTGCAAAATTCACAAACATATAAAGGTTAAACAAAACACACAAACAATATGTGGGTCAAAGAAAAAATTACACGAGAAAGCAGCAAATACTTGAGACAAATGACACCAAAAATACATATCAAAACAGATGTGATTCATTGAAGGTAGTGCTGAGAGGTAAATTTTTGGCTCTAAATTCCTATATTATAAAAGGAGAAAGAGCTAAAACCAATGACCTAATTTCACACCTAGGAGAAATAGAAAAATGAGTGGTAAATGAATCCAAAGCAAGTAGAAGCTCACAGTTCACCACCAGCTGTTCTGAATTATCTGTATAAATTGGGCCATGAGTTGAAGAAGAGATTCAACATACAACCAATGTACACTTAAACCTTACAGTAGAGAGAGAATCTGATTGCCAAAGTTCCCTATCAAAATATTCAAATGACCAAAATTCACTAGAAGATTTGAAGATACATAAAGAAAGATGAGAACACGTCCCATAGAAAGGAAAAAATTAATACAACCTCAGAAGTGCTGGCACTGGAAGAACTAATGAAAGACATCAAGTGAACTCCTCTATATAGGTTGACTGAGCTAAGGGATAACATAGACATAGAGCTCAAGGAAATCAAGAAGATGATGTATGAATAAAGGGAAGAATTAGCAATTTTGAAAAGGCAGTTTGCTAGTTCCTCAGGAAGTTAACTTTAGAATTGTTGCAGGATTCAGCAATCCCATTACTAGGAATATGTTCAGAGAACAGAAAGCAGTGATACAAATGGACATTTGCACAGCAATATTTATTGTGGCATACAGATGGAAAGAGCCCAAGTGTCTATCAACGGAAAAATCATGAAGCATGCAAGAACATCGATGTATCTCAAGGATGTTTTATTGTGCAAAATAAGGCAGAAACAAAAGGAAAAATCTGTATTGCCTCACTAATATGAACTAAGTACAATGAGCAAACTCTGAAAGTTAAAGTTGAGGAACACAGGGTATGAAGAGATGGAAATAGGGTCGGATTTGGGCACTTGATATTGAAGGAGTACAGAATATTCGACAGGATTGATAGTCAAAATTCAGAAATAGATGCGACAATACTATGTGATGGCTGCACAATATTGTAAGTATAATGAACAAAGCTGAAGTGAGTATGTTTGAAAGTGGAAGTCTAAGGGCTGGTATGACACCAGAAGGAAAGATAGAAGATAAAAACTGGACTGTATAACTCAGCAGTACCTAGAAAGTTTTTACAAAAGGGAGAATAAGTGGATTTCACCATTGCAAGGTGTTAAGAAATGGGATGGCATATGGAAAAAATACAATTAATGCAGACTAAGATATAGATATCAGTAACATTGCAGTATTATTTAATTAATAGTAAGAAAAAGCATTATATTAAAGCTAAATGTTAACAGAGGGATATAATAGGTGGGTTATGGTATCCTTGTTGTAATTTCCTTATTTTTCTCTTCTTTCTTGGTGAAAGAAATGAAAATTTTCTCATATAGATTGTGGTGGTGAAAGCATCACCATGTGAATATAGTGGGAACCATTGATTGTTTATTTTGGATGGGGTATTAGTTAGGGTTCTCTAGGGAAACAGAATCAGCAGGGAACACTCGTATACATAAAATTTATAAGTGTCTCACGTGACCGTGGGAACGCAGAGTCCAAAATCCACAGGGAAGACTGTGACGCTGATGATTTTGGGGGAGGATGTGTACTCCACGGGAGAAGCTCGGCAACTGAAACAGAAAGAGAGCCTGTCTCTTCTGATTCCTCCTTAATAGGCTTTCAGTGATTAGATTAAGCATATCTCATTGCAGAAGACACTCCCCTTTGGCTGATTACAAATGGAATCAGCTGTGGATGCAGCTGACATGATCGTGATTTAATTCTATGAAGTGTCCTCATCGCAGACAAGTCAGCACTTGCCCAATGAGACAAACAAGTACCACCACTTGGCCAAGTTGACACATGAGCCTGACCATGACAGTCCACCCTTGTCAACTTGGCAGCTATATATACCACCTTAAGCCATACCTAATTTGTAAATAAAAAACAATAAAACACATATTTTTTCTTTGATCTAAGAATATTCAACTGTCCTGTATATAACTGGAAACTCATTACATCTCTCCAGAATAGGGTGTAAATCCTTTGGTAATATTCATTCTTAAACTTGATCTCTTACAACTTAAATAGTATAACATGAACAAAACAGCATTACAGTCCTCATTTCTGAACTGATCATGTGACCATAGTTCATATTTATCACTACCTTCTTCTTCAGTCAATTCACCATAAGGAACTCCCCAAGAGGCCATAGCTCTGGTCTGAGAAAGAGAAGGTAATGTGGCAGGAGCGGAGACCATGGGCATTTGGGCCAATTCTTCATGTAACTTACTTGTGCCTTCAGGACATGTTTTGGCCTTATCTCGTGTATACCATTTCCATTTTACAATAGAGTACTGCTGCACATGCCCAACTTTATGGCTAGGTGGGTCAGACAACACCCGGCTCATGATAGGCAACTCAGGTCTAATGGTAACTTGGTGGTCCATGGTTAAGCGTTCAGTCTCTACTAAAGTCCAGTAGTAGTCCAAAAGCTGTTTCTCAAAAAGAGAGTAGTTATCTGCAGCAGATGGTAAAGTTTTGCTCCAAAATCCTAAGGGTCTGTGTTGTGTTTCTTCTATAGGAGCCTGCCAAAGGCCCCAGACAGCATCTCTGTTTGCTACTGACACTTCCAGCACCATTGGATCTGCTGGATCATACAGCCCAAGTGGCAGTACAGATTGTACAGCAGCCTGGATCTGTTGCAGAGCCTCCTCTTGTTCAGGTCCCCACTCAAAATTAGCAGATTTTCTGGTCACTTGATAAATGGGCTGGAGTAGTACACCCAACTGAGGAGCAAGTTGTCACCAAAATACAAAGAGAACAACTAGGCATTGTGCCTCTTTTTTGATATTAGGAGAGGCCAGATGAAACAACTTATCCTTCACCTCAGAAGAGATATCTTGACATGCCCCACACCACTGGACACCTAGAAATTTCACTGAGGTGGAAGGCCTCTGTATTTTTGTTGGAGTTATCTCCCAGACTCTGACATGCAAATACCTTATCAATAAGTCTAGAGTAGTTGCTACTTCTTGCTCACTAGGTCCAATCAACATGATATCATCAATATAATGGACCAGTGTGATGTCTTGTGAGAGGGAGAAATGATCAAGTTCTCTGCAGACAAGATTATGGCATAGGGCTGGAGGGTTGATATACCCCTGAGGTAGGACAGGGAAAGTATACTGCTGGCCTTGCCAGCTGAAAACAAACTGTTTCTGGTGGTCCTTATTAATACTTATTGAAAAAAAAGTATTTGCCAGATCAGTAGGTGCATACCAGGTACCAGGGGATGTACCAACTTGCTCAAGCAATAATACCATATCTGGAACAGCAGCTGCAATTGGAGTCACCACCTGGTTGAGCTTACGATAATTCACTGTCATCCTCCAGTCCCATCTGTTTTCTGTACAGGCTCAATAAGAGAGTTGAATGAGGGTGTGGTGGGAATCACCACCCCCACATCCTTCAAGTCCTTAAGAGTGGCAGAAATCTTTGCAATCCTTCCAGGAATCTGGTATTGCTTCTGATTTACTATTTTGCCATGTAAGGGCAGTTCTAGTGGCTTCCACTTGGCCTTTCCCACCATAATAGCCCTCACTGCACGAGTTAAAGAGCCAATGTGGGGATTTTGCCAGTTGTTTAGTATGTCTATACTAATTTTACATTCTGGAACTGGGGAAGTAACTACATAATGGCTCTGGGGGCCCACTGGACCTACTGTGAGATGTACCTGAGCTAAAACTGTTGATCACCTGGTCTCCATAAGCCCCCACTCTGACTGGTGGATCAGAGTGGCATTTTGGATCTCTTGGAGTCAATGTCACTTCTGAACCTGGGCTAATAATTCCTGAAATACCTGATCATTTCCTTTTCCCCATTGCACAGCTACCCTGGTAAAAGGCCATCAGTCTCCTTAGGGAAGGCTAGGAGGAAGATTAACAGTATCAATTTGTGGCAGTGTAAAAGGGTTCTCCTCCAAAACAGACCTGGTCTCCCCTTCATTGAAGGGGCTCTGGGTCTGTTAACTGTCTCAAGTTTGGAAATTGATTAAAGGGCCGTGACTCTGTTTTTGTAATTCAGGTTAGACTTCTATTCACTTGACCTGGAACTCTTTTTTTTATACAGCTTGAACACGAGTTTAGTAGACTGCCCTTCTATTGTATTTCTAGGTACCTCATGATTTACTAGCCAATGCTGAAAATCTCTGTGAGTCATATAATTTTGATGCCTGCTTTGAGTTTGCAGTCTATTATAATAGCCACATTTACCCTGTCTTTGGCAATTATGTGCTGCCAACTGGCTCCTGCCAATTCGGGATCCCATCATCCTCACTGTGTTTAAGGATTCCAACTCAGTGACAGCAGTTACTACAGTAATATCTGACCTACATAGAAGTGCAACCACAGAGCTCTTCAGGAATGATGGTGCTAGTCTCACAAATTTATTTCTCATTGTTCTGGTAAAAGGTGCATCCTCTGCACATTCCTGGGGTGTAAGAGCAGGCTTTGCATGGTAAATCCACTCTAACATTCCAATCTCTCTAAGCCTCTGGATGCCCTCATCTACATTATACCCGGGCAGTTCTGGTATTTCAACCTCAGGTAATGTTGGCCACCTTTTGATCCATGTTTCAACCAACCATTCAAACAAACTGTTAATACCTTTTCTTACCCCTCAAGCTATAACATTGAAGGCATAATCTCTGCTTAGTAGGCCCAAATCAATAAATTCAGCCTGATCCAGCCTTATGTTTCTCTCACCATTATCTCACATTCTTAAAATCCATTACCACACATATTCCCCAGATTTCTATCTATATAAATTGGAAAACTCACATGGTTCTTTTGGAGTATAATATACCTCCTCATGTGTGATACTTTGTATCTCACCTTTACTGGCCCGTTGGGACTTTAGTCTAGTTATAGGTCTGGAAGAAATTAGGGGTATTGGGGGTGGGTCATGAAAAAAGTTAGAAATGTCTTCAAAGCTATTTGCGTCAGGGCCTCCATTTGCAGTTTCATCTGATGAGACAGGATTAATCACTCTAGGGCTAATCCTTTGGGAAGAGGTTGAGTGTCCAACTCCTCAAAGCAGCCTTGAGTTGGAGCAGTTATTTCCCCAAGGCAAACTATTACTGGGTTATCTAGAGAAGACTCAGCATGACCTAGGGTTTCAACCTCACTCCCAACATCATTATCAATCCATGTCACCATCTCATTTTTCTGGGTCCCACTCCTTTTGAATCAATGCCATCACTTTAATGGAAGACACCATGCAACGTTGAGATTTCAGTTTACATTGTAAAGTTGCTACTCTAACAATAAGATTCTGAGTCTGATTTTCAGAAATCTCAAGTCTATGGTTATAGGAAATAAGATTTCCTTCAGGATACTCATAGATACGTCCACATCTTTCAGACAACATTTAAGCTTCTTGTTTGAAGCCTTAAGCCCATCCCTTCCATGCTTAATGTAGCTGGTGTATTTAATAACAACCAACCAACATCCCTATACCTCTTATTTCCACAAAACTCTGTAAAAGTATCAAAAACTTTATGCCCTAGAGCCTGGCTTCATACAAGTGAAGCATTAGGAGAATCAAATGGTGATGTTTTGACTATCTCTTTTGCCAACTCACTCCATGGATTGGGAGTGTCATTCTGATTATGGGAATCAGAGACCTTAGTGCTTTTGTCCAGTCAGAGTAGAAAACCATTCCTGAAAAACCATTTTTAAGATTCTGTTTCTTAAGAACCACTGCTGGTACCATGATGTATTAGTTAGTGTTCTCTAGAGAAACAATCAACAGGAAACACTGGCAAATATAAAATTTATAAAAGTGTCTCACATGACCATGGGAATGCATTGTCCAAAATCCACAGGGCAGTCTGTGAAGCTGATGATTTCAATGGAGTGTCTGTATGAACTCCATAAGAGAGGCTCCCCAACTGAGGCAGGAAGAGAGCCTGTCTCTTCTGAATCCTCCTTAAAAGGCTTCCAGTGATTAGATTAAGCATACCTCATTGCAGAAGACACTTCCCTTTGGCTGATTACAAATGGAATCAGCTGCAGATGCAGCAGACATGATCATGATTTAATTCTATGAAATGTCCTCATCACAGACAAGCCAGCACTTGTCCAAGGAGACAAACAGGTACCACCACTTGGCTAAGTTGACACATGAACCTGACCATGACAGATGGATTGTATTGTGTTTGGATAAAACTGTTTGAAAGCAAACAGAAAGATACAAGGGCTAAAGAAAACATAGAGAGAGAGAGATGTATGTGTTCACTGTTGTTAGGGAAGTAGAATGATGCCCCTCTGGAGGGCAATGTGGTGGCTCCACAGGAAGCCAAATATACAGTTGCCATAGGATCCTGCAGCTCTGTCATTAGGTATTTGGGTGGAAGAACTGAAAACAATGATTTGAAATGACATTTGTACACTGCTATTTGTGGTGTCAGTTTTCATGATTTGCAATGGATGGAGATGGCCTAAGGGTGCATCAGCTGATAAACAAAAGATCACACTGTGGTGTAACATCTAATGGAACACTGAGCAGCTGCAAGAAGGAATGAAGTTGTGGGGCATGCAACTTGGTTAATGAACCTTGAGGACAGTATGTGGACTAAAATAAGCCAAGAACAAAAAAGATAGATATTTTATCACTTCACTAATATAGACTAACTACGATATGGAAACTCAGAGATTTCATCTCTACAGCATAGATTATCAGCAGAAGACCTAGTGTAAAACCTCCTAGATTGTAAGCACTGATAGAAGTCATATCTATCCCTGGGTTTCAATTGTTATTTCAAAATTCTTATGTGTTGAGTTCATTCTATGTTACCTGATCCTTCCCTGAAATTTGGGTATCTGTGTAACATAAATATTGAGAGAGATCTGAAGCTATGAAAGCTAATATTACCCCATACAGTAATTGTTACAAAAGCTGTAAATGAGACAGACTTCAATTAGAGATATGAAGGAAGCTGATCTGGTCAGGGTTAGGGTAAATCAAACTAAGGGTAAAGGATGAAAATAGGTGTATTTTAAAGCATCACCTTCGGTATGATACCAAAGGAAGAGCTGTTTATTTGGTATAAAATTTATATTTTCAATAGCACAGTACCTAGTTTAACTTGTATGATCAGTTTACTCAATAATCAATAATCTCATGGAATCTTGAATAGTGAGTGTGAACTTGTTGGTTTGTAGAGTTTAGTGTGGTGTCTTGATACATCCCAGAGTAATCTGGGCAGAAGATAAAAAAGATTTGCCATGTCTCCTTGAAGGGCTGGGAAAAAACATGGAAATAGTAAACTTCTCCACATAGATAAGGCCTGGTATTGTCACAAGCATTGGATAGTACCAATTTAATAGGCCAAGACCTCAATCTTGGGATTTGCCCTTATGAAACATAGTCCTGCAAGGAAGCTAAAACTGCTTATAATTATGCCTAAGATTCACACTGAGGGAACTTCTTTTCTTGCCCATGTGTAGCTTCTAATCTTCAGCTTTCTTGACAGTCAAACTGTCTGCCTTCTCCCTAGATGGGCCATGACTCCCAGGGCTGTAAAACTCCCCGGTAACATGGAACATGGCTCCTGGGGATGAGCCTGACCCTGGTATCATAGGATCGAGAAAGACATTCTGACCCAAAGGGGGAAGAGAAATGAAGGAAAATAAAGATTTCAAGTATAGTCAAGAGGTCATTCTAGAGGTTATTCTTATGCGTGAAATAGATATCCTTATTCACTTTTTTTTGGATATTGGAAAACCTAAAGGGAAATACCTGAAACAAAATGTAGTCTGGTCTTGAAGATGATTGTACAATATGTGGTTTTATGATGTGAGAAGTGATTGTGAAAACGTTGTAACTGACACTACCTTTATCCAGGGTATAAACAGATGAATAATTGCATAAAGACAAAAATAAATAATAAGGGGGAAAAGGGGAGGGATGTTTTGGATGTTTTTTTGTACTTTCATTTTTACTGTTATTTTTTATTGTTTATAGAGTAATAAAAATGTGTGAAAATAGGTTGTGATGATCCATGCACAGCTATATGATGATACTGTGAACACTGATTGCATGCTTTTGATGATTATATGGTATGTGAATACATGAAAATAAAATTCCATTCAAAATAGCAAACTGAAAATACAAATTTTGGCAAAAATGTGGAGATACACTGATGGTGAGGAATTTGAATGGTGCAACCCCCCTGGAGGACACTGTGCTGGTTCCATAGGAAGCTAAGTATAAGGTTGCCATGATCCTGAAAACCCAATAATAGGTATGCCGGTGGAAGAACTGAATGCAGGGTCATCAATAGACATTTGCACACTGGTGTTCACAGCAGCAATATTCATGACTTACAATGAATGGAGGTGGCCTAAAGGTATATTGTCTAAGGATCAGAAGTGCAAACTTTGGTACATACGTATGATGGATCATTGAGCAGCTTCAAGAAGGAATGAAGCTGCAAGGCATGGAACAAGGTGAGTGAAACTTGAGGACATAACGTTGAGTGAAATAAGCCAGCAATGAAAAGATAAATATTGTATGGTGCCTGTCCAGATTTGAAAGGATTACATACCCTAGAAAAGCCATGTTTTAATCCTGATCCATTTTGTGGAGGGAACTGTTTCTTTTAATTTCTGAATAGGGGTGAGATCTTGTTTTTCTATACAGATTAACATAATACTCTGATTCATTTCATAATATTTTGGGCATAAAATAGAATTTGTAAAGTTCCCTTGAAGTACTGGGAGAAAATGTTGAATTATTAAACTTCCCCATCTGGGGAATTCCTAATATTATCTCAATCTTAAGTCATGTCCTTATCAAAGTTATTTCTGCAATGATGATGTTAAGCCTACTTATAATTATGCTTAAGATTCACCCTCAGAGAATCTCTTGTTGCTCTGATGTGGCCTCTCTTTGAACCAAACTCTGCAAAAAATTCAGTTTCCTCCCCATCATTGGGATATGACTCTAACAGGTGTGGCTCCCTGGAAACATAGGGTATGACTCCCAGGGATGAGCCTGCCCCTGTCATCATGGGGTTGGAAACACCTTATTGATCAAAATGAGGAAAAGAAATGAGGCAAAATTCAGTTTCAGTGGTCAAGAGATTTCAAATAGAGTTGAGTTGTCATGTTGCAAGTTACTCTTATACAGGCTTCAGCCAGGTATTAAATATTGCCATATTATGCCAAACCAATGCCAAAAGTATTTCTAAAAATCCTAAAGGAAATCCTGGACTCTTACTAAGAATCTATAAATGTTCTTATTATTATGTCTTTTTTTCAGAAATAATAGGACTCCAAATTGTTCCTTTCCCAGATAGGTGCCAAAATCCAGAGGTCACCGTTTCTCAAAGGTCATCAACCAATTTCTTTCCTTACCTGGTAAGGTCAACACCCTTTTCCTGCATGAAGCTAAAATGGTCATTGCCAAGATTTCCCTGCAGATTGAGAGAATGATCAAATGAGAGGGGGAGGTGTCACTGGAAATAAGAATTTTACAAACGATTGTGACTCTTAAATATGTCACAAACTTTTTATTTTCTAGTACGATAGACTAGCCAGAAGGAAGCACCTTAAACTGTAGTTATCCATTGTTCTTGATATTTGATAAGGATTGCAAAACTATAGAGCTTTCATCAAGTGACCATTTGAGTGTAAAAACTTCGTGTCTGACACTCCCTCTATCCAGGGCATGGGTAGATAAGAATTAAAATAAAGATGTGTAAAAAATAATAATAATTGTAGATTGGGAATATGGCAAGAAATATCCATATGTAAACTATGGACAATCATTATAGTACTACTTTGTTAAGTTTTCATCAATTGTTAAATGTATTAACTACTGTTAACAAAGAAGTAGAGTTACAAAAAAAGTGTTATCACCCATTTCAACAAACTCTCCAAAGCCATGCAAGTGTTGATGGTGGGGTGGTGTACATGAATCTACATTTTATGCCTCATTTTTTGTTTAACAACAACTTCTAATAAAATTAAAACAAGTCAAATAGAGCATTGAGGGTTGAAATATACATTTATGAAAATTTAAAATTTCCCTGAAGTGGAACTCAAAGAAAATTGTCTGCAATAGAAACCAAAGTGGAATCCAGAAAAAGACATTAGACAATAAAACAAATTTATGTTTGTAGATTTTTCCTAATTTCTGCAGCTATTGCAGGGAAGGCATTCCTTGCCATCATATTTCTTTCCTACAGCACAGGAGAACTTCTCTGGTTAATTCAAGTGATTCTTTTCTTCCACTGACTGTTTCCACCCAAGGTAACAGATAAAAGAAAAATGTCTGCATTCTGGAAATGCAAGAAGATGAAACAGATAAATAATCTGAGTTTGCACATTTATCTCAGAGCTTTCTGGTTTCATAAAGCTGGTGGAAGACCACTAGGAGATGTTTTCCAAGACCCTCTCATCCAACATTGTAACTCTGTCATTTGCTTCTCTTCAAAACTCAGCTCTTGGCAAGGGTGGAAAGATTCATTCCTTTTTTGTATCACATGCATGCCCTTTGACTCTGGCTAAATATTTATGGTGCATTCTTAATGGTGAGGGCTCTGTTACTGCTTTGAACAGTGTATGAATTTAAATCATGTTCCCTGATTCTGATAGGTTTATTCTGATTTCACTTACTCTTGACAATTAATCTCCCAACAGAAAGCATGCATCTCTTTTATATGACTTAATTTTGTGTGGCAAGGTCCTAGTAAATAATTATGGGATGTATCCAACAGAATACTATTGAACAGAACATACTGACTCAAAATGAGTCTTTTCCTCCTTATATATAACACAGCATTGAAAGTTTGAAGACAAGAATTAAATCCCCTCTTTCTCCTCTAAAAATAATAGTTTTTCATCTGTAAAATGATGTTTAACTCTCACCGTGATTCCTGATAATTTCTTTTGCAGACATCTAAATTGTAATGACTCATCAACATTTTCCTTCAAAAAAAACCCAACACTGCACTTCTTTCACCAATAACACACAATTTGATCATTTTTCTTCTATCTCTTTATAGATTCTTCAAGAATACAATTTAATTTTCTGTGAGAACCAATCATTCCCCTCAGTTCAGACTGAATCATAATTGTTATCACTGAATTTAATGAGTCTGGAGAAAAATAAAATTTTACTATCAAACCCAGGAATACTTTATTAAGTGAGAAAAAATTGGAGTTCCTGGAATTGTAATAGAAGTAAAACTTGAAGAGATGGTGTATATGGAAGAATAGTAAAATGTTTTCCATTACTCACTCAAGACATGCTCTACAAAATGTCTTTTATTGAGAACCTGTCTATGAGCTGGGTGTATTGGAAAGAACACAGAGAGACTTTGGAAATTTTGAAAGAGTTACAATTGCCCTTCCTCCTGAAGTACTCTCAAGTGTAAGTAAGTTTGGTATCCTGCATGATGTCTACATGATATGGTGTGACATGGATGAAGTGGACTGGCCCCTAACAGGCATTTCTCCCTCCCTCTGGTTTCAGATCCTGTGTTGGAGAGGATGGTGAACTAGCAGGTGCATATGTAATCAATACTTATGCAAAGAGCTTCTTACTCCCTGAATTGCAGAAAATGTTGCACTTGCCGATCTAACACTTTAGTGGATTCTTCTTGATTATACAGTGCTCCTGAGGATAGCAGAAGCATTATATTTCCTGGATGAACTGTTTTCTAGTATTTTCTCCTTTTTTTCTACTTGAAAGACATACCTCTAGCTTTTTCAAATATATTGAACGCATATGCCTACTAAATTTCTTCACGAATTTTTTAGAGATTTTTTTTTGAAAGAGATTTCTGCTTAAAGAAAAGGAGTAATGCAAGTAAATTATTAGATACAGGATCTGACTGCAAATGCATGGATCTTCCTGGATAAGATTCTGGGAACTGATGGATGAAATTGTTGGAAGTGAGACTACAATGATGCTGTGTACTTCGGATAAATGTATACAACTAATGCATGTTTACCAATGGCAAAATATGATTCACAATCTATTGCTTATAGTCATCCCTAAAGAAAATGCTTATCAAATACTTTTTGTATGATAAAATATTTTGTTGAGAATTCAAACTGAAGGAATGTGGAATAAAATGGATCTTTTATCTGCCTTGGAAAGACATCAAAAATGATAAACTGAGAATTTTAACCCTCAGATTATGGCACAAAGAAAACCAAGAAATTTGCTGCATGAATCAAATATTCTTTCTCTTTAAATTACATTTCTGATGTGGGTATGACTAAAGCAGAGTCTGATACTTGGGTTAATACCCAATATAAATGAATTCACAGCTCTGCAAAATATATAAATGAATTAAATAAATGACCACATCTTTTTTCCCTAACTGGACATCACCTCAGAGCAATCTCTCATCACAAAATGTCACTCTAATTTGCCAATGGCTCTGATAAATAAAGCATTAGTGGCATTCGACCTCACAAAGAACACAGGACATCTACAAAAAATTGTGATATTATTACCTAATATCTTGTATTAATCATTTAAAAAGACACAATTGGCAATGGGAAAATGACCCAAATTGTTTTCCAGTATTTGTAAAGGAGACCTATGAGTGTAGGAAGTGCTAAAGAAAAGTTTCTGAAAAATGTCCTTGCCTATGCAAACAATTTTTAAAGAGCTAATTTGCATCCCTGAAAAAATCCAATAACAGTAAAACCATCAACATTTGAAGAATCAAGCACTGTAATGTCGTTTATATCCTCATCTAACTTTTATCAAATATACAGAAGATTGTCACAGATGGAGATGGATGTGACTTATTGAAACTTCATCATGTTGTGACTCAAGTCCAGGATGTGCCCTATTTCAAGAGCTGATTAATTGAATCCTAGCAAGAGGTACAGAGCATTTGTAATGACAAATAGTTTGTGCCAAAACCATGTAACACTACAGCAGTTTATTTCTGCTTTCAGGGAGGCAATACACCTCTTCCCTTCCAGTAATTACAATAATTTTATATGTGCCTAATGACCTGTATTAAACATTTACCACTGAATGTTCAGGCAGAATAATCAGGCTCAATTCAGAATCCTGGGAATACGTTCCTAGATGTCAAATGATTTAGAGAAAATACAGAAAAAAACAAGGTTCTTTCCTGGATAAAAAGTAGAGATTAAGTTCTAGCAATAAAGCAAATGGCACATTACCTTTATTTACGCTGATAAAACTAATTTGATTTACATATCCCAGTATCTAAGCTTTGTTAATGAAAAGTAAATTTCTGTACTTGAGGCAATGTGTCCTCCTAAGGAGAGACTTTCTCACCTGGAAATTATTTTTAAGGTATGCTTTATGTCTTTGTTTATAACACTATAGATATAGGGGTTCAGCATGGAAGTGACAATTTTGTACATCAGAGAAGCTATTGCAGTTGCCCTTGTGTTTTGTGTAGTAGCAGAACTAAGATACATTCCAAGAGCTCTTCCATAAAACAAGAACACTATTGAAGGATGAGACCCACAGGTAGAAAATGTTTTATACTTGTTTCCACATGATGAAATTCTCAAAATAAAGCATGTAATCTTACAGTAAGAGAAAAGGATGCCAGTGAGTGGACTATCACCCAGAATTCCACCCACAAAATACCTCATGAGGTCAATGAGGGAGGTGTCAGAACATGCAAGTTGGACTGCATGATCAAGATCACAGAAAAAGTGAGGTATTTCCAACTCTGTACAAAAAGACAATTGCAAAAGCATTAGACCATGTAAAAGAGAGTTCATAACATTCACTATTCATGATGCCAGCAGCAGGAGACCACAGAGTCTGGGGTTCATGATGATCATGTAGTACAGTGTATGACAGATGGTCACAAAGCAGTCATAGGCCATCATGGTTAAGAGGAAGCTGTCTAATCCTCCAAAAAACATGAAAAATACATCTGGTGAGGCAGTTTCCATAATTTATAGTTTTGGTCTTTGTGCAAATGTTCACCAGCATCTTTGGGACAGTGGTGGAGGTGAAACAGATGTCTGTAAAAGACAGGTTAGCAAGGAAAAAGTACACGGGCATGTGCAGGTGGGCATCAGAGATGGTGGCCAGGATGATGAGCAGGTTCCCAATGAGAGTGACCAGATACATCATCAGGAACAGAGCAAATAGGAGAGGCTGCACTTCTGTGCCTTCTGAGAGCCCCAGGAGGATAAATTCTGAAACACATATTTCATTCTCTAATTCCATGTAACTCATGAAACTGCTGGAAGAGAGACCAGAGCAAGGCAGGTTTAGGTACAAGCAGTGTTCAAAAAATTACAGGGTAAGATAATGGGTAATTGGAGCTGAAGGGATACAGACTGTGCAACAGGACTAGATACAAAAACTCAAAAATGGACAGCACAATAATACCTAATTGTAAAGTAATCATGTTAAAACACTGAATGAAGCTGCATCTGAGCTATAGGGTTTTTTTTTGTTTTTTTACTATTATTACTACTTTTATTTCTTTTCTCTATATTAACATTTTATATCTTTTTCTGTTGTGTTACTAGTTCCTCTAAACCAATGCAAATGTACTAAGAAACGATCATCATGCATCTATGTAATGATGTTAAGAATTACTGAGTGCATATGTAGAACGGTATGGTTTCTAAATGTTGTGTTAATTTCTTTTTTTTTCTTTCTTTCCGTTAATAAAAAAAAAAACTCACACAAAAAATTAACAGAAAGTTTATGTCTATATGGTAAATGCATTAAGTTCATTATTCTTAATTAATATGTATAGTTCTAGAGGCCTTTACATGAAAATATCAGGGAAGTCATTGCTCCTCCTTCTCAGTAATGCTGTTGCCAATTCACCAGCCTTGTCCATAATTGCAAGCATTTTACAAAGGCAATACTTTCAGTGAAATGCTTTTACACACTATTTTATTCTTCAATCACTTTGACCATTTATTTTGTACCACTTGATGAAAAAGTTGAGTTCATAGATATCTGTAATGGCAGCTCAATAATTTCAATGTAATTATATAACCAAATTGTAACCTTGAAAATGGTTAGAAAGAGAAATTTTGAGTTGTGTATAGATTGTTATAATAAAAATTAAAAACAAAGTTATTCCATCTTCATTGAGAGAACTTAATTGTTTAGATGCCATTTCATCTCAACCTGATCTATACATTCAACTCAATCCCATTCCAAATGGCAGCACTTTCTTTTGAGTATATGAACAAATTAATTCTAAAGTTTATATGGAAAGCAATAGTCTTAAATTGCCTAAACAATACTGAAGAAGACTTAACTTGTAGAAACCATACTACCTGATTTCATGTGTAATTACAAAGACACAATGATTAAATTGCTTTGTGTTGGTGAAATAAATGCATGAACTAATGTGGAAGATCTCAAAAATAGACACACACAAACATAGTCAATGGGTCTTTGAAAAGTAGCAATGGAAAAAGTTTTGTTTTTCAACAAATGCTGCTGGAACAATGGCATGCCAACATACAAAAATAGAAGGAAGTTAGCCAAACATCGTTTCCATTTCAGAAAAACTAACTCCAAATGATTCCTGCACTTAAAATTGTAATGCAAGTGTAATACTTTTACAGTAAAATATACCACGAAATCTTCTAGCCCATGGTTTGGTGATGAGTTTTAGATATAGCAACCAAACCATGATTTGTGATAGAAAAATATTTATAAATTTGACATTATTAAATATAAAATTTCTTCCCAGTGAAATACATTGATAAGGAATGAAAAGACATTCCATTGATTTGGAGAAAATATTTGAAAAACATGTATTTGATTAAAAGATGTGTGTCCAAATATGCAAAGAACTTTTAACACCCAACAATAAAAAAGTACTATCCAAATAAAAATGGACAAATGATCTGAACAAAAAGCTACATAAAGATCTACAGGTGATAAGTAAGCATGTGAAATGATGCTCAACATTGTTTGTCATTAGAAATTGCAAAATTAAACCACAATGATATTTCATCATACACCTCTTAGAATACTAAAAACATAAACATGGACAATAACAATGGGTCATGAAGATGGGAGACTGGATGAATTTTCATTCATTGCTAGTGAGAATACAAAATGGTGCAGCCAAGAGAAAGTTTTGCAGTTTATAGTAAAATTAAATATCATCTTACCATGTGATCCAGACATTGTGCTCTTAGATATACAACTTATTTTAAACTTAAGGCCATGCAAAACTAGGAGAGAATGTTTATGGCAGAGTTACTTATAAGCTCCAAAATCTGAAAGCAACAAAAATTTACTTAAGTAAGTGAATGGATAAGCAAACTCTGTTATATCTATACAATGGAATATTATTCAGTGATAGAAATAAATATCCTCTCCAGTTACAAAAGTTCAGGATAAATCTTAAATGATAGCTTATAGATGAAAGAAAGTGTCTACATATGCTCCATAAGAAGAATTTCAATGATATAACTTTCTGGATTAGGAAAAACAGTAGAGAAAATAGAATAATCACTGATTGCCAAGGAATTTGGAACAAGAGAGCTGGGTCTAATAGAGTAATTTGTAGAGCCATGAATCTATTCTGTAGAATACTGTCATTATAGAGACATGACTATATGCATTTGTTAAAACACATTAACCTTTCAAACACAAAGAGTGAACTTTACTATATACAAATAAAATATTCATCTTCAAGATCAAGGCAATGTCAGTACAGAATGCAAAATTTGATGAGACAACCTAACTATATTACAAATACATGAAACACCCTTGCTGGAGGGATGAGGGAAAAGGGTGCTGAAATAATAATATTGGATATAGATAGAGTGCATAAAATGAAGGGAACAGAAACTGTGTATAAGCACTGTATTTTGGTGGCTACATTTTATCCCACCAAGGTGTGTGTTGACAATTCTATCCCTTCTATACATGTATACTGGAATAAAGCAATTAAGTAGATGATAGTAGGTGAGAATAATATGTTTCCCACTACAGAGTGAGTGGTTAACCATAAGCAAGGGGAGGAGTCTAGAATGCTCTACCTGGTAATGGTTTAGAGTGAGACACATCAGCATGAGTAGGTTAATGTAGACACAGAGGGTTACATGGACAATATTTATGGCTATGTGTATATGCACAACTTGGTAGACTTACATACATTTTCCTACTCTGTTCAGTGGAGACCCCCTAGAGGTTCCAGGGCCATGCAGCACACAAAGTGCCCAGACCTTTATTTTAACCACATTCTCCTCAAAAAAATTCCTGGGAGAAATGGCTGGCTCTAGATGTGGAAAAGAAATATACAAGAGGTGCCTGGATCACCTTGCAGTACCAGAAAGTTGGTGCTAAAGTAAACCCCTCAATGATGGGGTATATCAAAGAGACACAGGGAACTGATGAGACATCCCTTCACCAAACCTGAAACAAGCTGAGCAACAAAAGAACTAAAGTGGTACATCACAACCCAAAGTATAAGACAAGTGTCATGAATCCAAAATGATATGAATAAATTATTCAATGAATAAATAAGAAGAGACAAATCTCCCATGCAGAAACTTTCAAATATTTATGTAGACATTGCTCTCTCAAAAGGTGGAGAAAAACCCAACTCTGAATTGTGGGATTCACAATGTGACTTCTTTCCAAAGGTAATACATGGAAAAGGGAGAGATGAGGAACTTCTAAGTGGGGAAACTTGGCACGCATTGTTGATCAAGGTCAACACCAAAAGTGATAAAATGTACCCGGATACATGATTTAATGCAAATAGATTTTTAGCTCTACTCTATTCCTCTATAACCCATAATCCCAGTCTAATCATGAGAAAACATTATACAAATTCCAACTAAGGGACACTTTACAAAATATACGACCAGCACACTTCAAAAATATCCAGATCATTAAAAAAATGGATCTGGACTTCCGGAGAAGATGGTGGCTTAGTAAGACATGTGGATTTTAGTTTCTCCTCCAGAACAGGTCCTAGGGGAGTAGAAACGATACAGAACAGCTCCCAAAGCCACAACAGAGATAAAAAAGACAGTGTACCCCATCCTGGAATGGCTGGCTGGCTGAGAGAACCTACTCTGGTGAGATCGCCGAGGGGTGCGGGCCTCACCGGGCGAGGCAGCAAGCGGCCGGAGTCACTCCCTTTTCCCTTCCCGGGCCGGCTGGGAGAATTGGACAGGTGGTCCCCTCAAACCACGGCAGCTGGTGCCCACACCATGCGCGGCCCCCCGGACCAACTGAGAGAATTGGATCAGAAATCCCCAGGCCACGGAGAACGGTGATGGGGGGGTGGGCCCTTCCAAACCCATGATTCCCCGGGAACGGTGCCCTCGCCCGGGTGGGCCACTGCAGTTGGCACCCTCCTGCCACGCCTGGAGCCCCGGGCCGACTAGGAAATTCGGACGGGCGCTTTCCCAGGCAACGGCGGCCAGCAACCCTCCCCGCGTTCGGACCCCAGGCCGGCTGGCACTCTTCCAAGCCGCTTCGGCTAGTGAACCTCCCGGAGAGTGAGAGTTTTCCAAAGTTAAAGGACCCACAGCACCTTTTATTGGTGGTACCCACAGACAAACGTGTGCCACGAGCGCCACCTACTGGGCAGGATAAAAAAAAACAGAACCCAGAGATTTCACAGAAAAATCTTCCAAACTTTTGGATCCAACACCCAGGGAAATCTGTCTAAATGTGCAGACGCCAGCAGAAGATAATGGATCATGCTCAAAAAAATGAAAATATGGCCCAGTCAAAGGAACAAACCAATAGTTCAAATGAGATACAGGAGCTGAGAAAACTAATGCTGAATATACGAACAGAAATGGAAAACCTCTTCAAAAACGAAATCGATAAATTGAGGGAGGACATGAAGAAGACATGGGCTGAACATAAAGAAGAAACAGAAAAACTGAAAAAGCAAATCACAGAACTTATGGAAGTGAAGTACAAAGTAGAAAAGATGGAAAAAACAAAGGATACCTACAATGATAGATTCAAAGAGACAGAAGATAGAATTAGTGATTTGGAGGATGGAACATCTGAATTCCAAAAACAAACAGAAACTATCGGAAAAAGAATTGAAAAATTTGAATAGGGTATCAGGGAATGCAAGGACAATATGAAGCGCGCAAATATACATGTTGTGGGTGTCCCAGAAGGAGAAAAGAAGGGAAAAGGAGGAGAAAAACTAATGGAAGAAATTATCACTGAAAATTTCCCAACTCTTATGAAAGAACTAAAATTACAGATCCAAGAAGTGCAGCACACCCCAAAGAGATTAGACCCAAATAGGCGTTCTCCAAGACACTTACTAGTTAGAATGTCAGAGGTCAAAGAGAAAGAGAGGATCTTGAAAGCAGCAAGAGAAAAACAATCCATCACATACAAGGGAAACCCAATAAGACTATGTGTAGATTTCTCAGCAGAAACCATGGAACCTAGAAGACAGTGGGATGATATATTTAAATTACTAAAAGAGAAAAACTGCCAACCAAGACTCCTATATCCAGCAAAATTATCCTTCAAAAATGAGGGAGAAATTAAAACATTCTCAGACAAAAAGTCACTGAGAGAATTTGTGACCAAGAGACCAGCTCTGCAAGAAATACTAAAGGGAGCACTAGAGTCAGAAACGAAAAGACAGAAGAGAGAGGTATGGAGAAGAGTGTAGAAAGAAGGAAAATCAGATATGATATATATAATACAAAAGACAAAATGGTAGAGGAAAATATTATCCAAACAGTAATAACACTAAATGTTAATGGACTGAAATCCCAATCAAAAGACATAGACTGGCAGAATGGATTAAAAAACAGGATCCTTCTATATGCTGTCTACAGGAAATACATCTTAGACCCAATGATAAACATAGGTTGAAAGTGAAAGGTTGGGAAAAGATATTTCATGCAAATAACAACCAGAAAATAGCAGGAATGGCTATACTAATGTCCAACAAGTTAGACTTCAAATGTAAAACAGTTAAAAGAGACAAAGAAGGACACTATATACTAATAAAAGGAACAATTAAACAAGAAGACATAACAATCATAAATATTTATGCACCGAACCAGAATGCCCCAAAATACGTGAGGAATACACTGCAAACACTGAAAAGGGAAATAGACTCATATACCATAATAGTTGGAGACTTCAATTCACCACTCTCATCAATGGACAGAACATCTAGACAGAGGATCAATAAAGAAATAGAGAACCTAAATATTACTATACATAAGCTAGACTTAACAGATATTTTTAGGACATTGCATCCCACAACAGCAGGATACACCTTTTTCTCAAGTGTTCATGGATCATTCTCAAAGATAGACCATATGCTGGGTCACAAAGCAAGTCTTAACAAATTTAAAAAGATTGAAATCATACACAACACTTTCTCGGATCATAAAGGAATGAAGTTGGAAATCAACAATAGGCAGAGTGCCAGAAAATTCACAAATACGTGGAGGCTCAACAACACACTCTTAAACAACGAGTGGGTCAAAGAAGAAATTGCAAGAGAAATTAGTAAATACCTCGAGGTGAATGAAAATGAGAACACAACATATCAAAACTTATGGGATGCAGCAAAGGCAGTGCTAAGAGGGAAATTTATTGCCCTAAATGTCTATATCAGAAAAGAAGAAAAGGCAAAAATGCAGGAATTAACTGTCCACTTGGAAGAACTGGAGAAAGAACAGCAAACTAATCCCAATGCAAGCAAAAGGAAAGAAATAACAAAGATCACAGCAGAAATAAATGAAATTGAAAACATGAAAACAATAGAGAAAATCAATAAGACCAGAAGTTGGTTCTATGAGTAAATCAATAAGATTGATGGGCCCTTATCAAGATTGACAAAAAGAAAAAGAGAGAGGATGCAAATAAATAAGATCAGAAATGGAAGAGGGGACATAACTACTGACCTCACAGAAATAAAGGAGGTAATAACAGGATACTATGAACAACTTTACGCTAATAAATACAACAATTTAGAGGAAATGGACGGGTTCCTGGAAAGACATGAACAACAAACTTTGACTCAAGAAGAAATAGATGACCTCAACAAACCAATCACAAGTAAAGAAATTGAATTAGTCATTCAAAAGCTTCCTAAAAAGAAAAGTCCAATGTTAAGAATTACTAAGTGCATATGTAGAACGGTATGATTTCTAAATGTTGTGTTAATTTCTTTTTTTTTTTTTTTTTTAAATTTCTTCTTAAAAAAAAAAAAGAAAAGTCCAGGACCAGATGGCTTCACATGTGAATTCTACCAAACATTCCAGAAAGAATTAGTACGAACTCTCCTCAAACTCTTCAAAAAAATCGAAGTAGAGGGAAAACTACCTAATTCATTCTATGAAGCCAACATCACCCTCATACCAAAACCAGGCAAAGATATTACAAAAAAAGAAAACTACAGACCAATCTCTCTAATGAATATAGATGCAAAAATCCTCAATAAAATTCTAGCAAATCGGATCCAACAGCACATTAAAAGAATTATACATCATGACCAAGTAGGATTCATCCCAAGTATGCAAGGATGGTTCAACATAAGAAAATCAATTAATGTAATACACCATATCAACAAATCAAAGCAGAAAAATCACATGATCATCTCAATTGATGCAGAGAAGGCATTTGACAAGATTCAACATCCTTTCCTGTTGAAAACACTTCAAAAGATAGGAATACAAGGGAACTTCCTTAAAATGATAGAGGGAATATATGAAAAACCCACAGCTAATATCATCTTCAATGGGGAAAAATTGAAAACTTTCCCCCTCAGATCAGGAACAAGACAAGGATGTCCACTATCACCACTATTATTCAACATTGTGTTGGAGGTTCTAGCCAGAGCAATTAGACAAGAAAAAGAAATACAAGGCATCAAAATTGGAAAGGAAGAAGTAAAACTATCACTGTTTGCAGACAATATGATACTATACATCGAAAACCCAGAAAAATCCACAACGAAACTACTAGAGCTAATAAATGAGTACAGCAAAGTAGCAGGTTACAAGATCAACATTCAAAAATCTGTAGCATTTCTATACACTAGTAATGAACAAGCTGAGGGGGAAATCAAGAAACAAATCCCATTTACAATTGCAACTAAAAGAATAAAATACCTAGGAATAAATTTAACTAAAGAGACAAAAAACCTATATAAAGAAAACTACAAAAAACTGCTAAAAGAAATCACAGATGACCTAAATAGATGGAAGGGCATACCGTGCTCATGGATTGGAAGACTAAATATAGTTAAGATGTCAATCCTACCTAAATTGATCTACAGATTCAATGCAATACCAATCAAAATCCCAACAACTTATTTTTCAGAATTAGAAAAACCAATAAGCAAATTTATCTGGAAGGGCAGGGTGCCCCGAATTGCTAAAAACAGCTTGAGGAAAAAAAACGAAGCTGGAGGTCTCGCCGCTGCCTGACTTTAAGGCATATTATGAAGCCACAGTGGTCAAAACAGCATGGTATTGGCATAAAGATAGATATATCAACCAATGGAATTGAATAGAGTGCTCAGATATAGACCCTCTCATCTATGGACATTTGATCTTTGATAAGGCAGTCAAGCCAACTCACCTGGGACAGAACAGTCTCTTCAATAAATGGTGCCTAGAGAACTGGATATCCATATGCAAAAGAATGAAAGAAGACCCATGTCTCACACCCTATACAAAAGTTAACTCAAAATGGATCAAAGATCTAAACATTAGGTGTAAGACCATAAAACAGTTAGAGGAAAATTCTGGGAGGTATCTTATGAATCTTCCAACTGGAGGTGGTTTTATGGACCTTAAACCTAAAGCAAGAACACTGAAGAAGGAAATAAATAAATGGGAGCTCTTCAAAATTAAACACTTTTGTGCATCAAAGAACTTCATCAAGAAAGTAGAAAGACAGCCTACACAATGGGAGACAATATTTGGAAATGACATATCAGATAAAGGTCTAGTATCCAGAATTTATAAAGAGATTGTTCAACTCAACAACAAAAAGACAGCCAACCCAATTATAAAATGGGAAAAAGACTTGAACAGACACCTTTCAGAAGAGGAAATACAAATGGCCAAAGGGCACATGAAGAGATGCTCAATGTCCCTGGCCATTAGAGAAATGCAAATCAAAACCACAATGAGATATCATCTCACACCCACCAGAATGGCCATTATCAACAAAACAGAAAATGACAAGTGCTGGAGAGGATGCGGAGAAAGAGGCACACTTGTCCACTGTTGGTGGGAATGTCAAATGGTGCAACCACTGTGGAAGGCAGTTTGGTGGTTCCTCAAAAAGCTGAATATAGAATTGCCATACGACCCAGCAATACCATTGCTGGGAATCTACTCAAAGGACTTAAGGGCAAAGACACAAATGGACATTTGCAAACCAATGTTTTTAGCAGCATTATTTACAATTGCAAAGAGATGGAAACAGCCAAAATCTCCATCAACAGAAGAGTGGCTAAACAAACTGTGGTATATACATATGATGGAATATTATGCAGCTTTAAGACAGGATAAACTTATGAAGCATGTAATAACATGGATGGACCTAGAGAACATTATGCTGAGTGAGTCTAGCCAAAAACTAAAGGACAAATACTGTATGGTCCCACTGATGTGAACGGACATTCGAGAATAAATTTGGAATATGTCATTGGTAACAGAGTCCAGCAGGAGGTAGAAACAGGGTAAGATAATGGGCAATTGGAGCTGAAAGGATACAGACTTTGCAATAGGACTAGATACAAAAACTCAAAAATGGACAGCACAATAATACCTAATTGTAAAGTAATCATGTTAAAACACTGAATGAAGCTGCATCTGAGCTATAGGTTTTTGTTTTGTTTTGTTTTGTTTTTACTATTATTACTTTTATTTTTTTCTCTATGTTAACATTCTATATCTTTTTCGGTTGTGTTGCTAGTTCTCCTAAACCGATGCAAAGGTATTAAGAAACGATGATCATGCATCTATGTGATGATGCTAAGATTTACTGATTGCATATGTAGAATGGTATGATTTCTAAATGTTGGGTTAATTTCTTTTTTTCTGTTAATTAAAAAAAAGAGAGAAGAGGTAATTGGAGCTGAAGGGATACAGACTGTGCAACAAGACTGGATATAAAAACTCAGAAATGGGAAGCACAATACTACCTAATTGTAATGCAATTATGTTAAAACATTGAATGAAGCTGCATGTGAGGTATAGGTTTTTTTTTCTATTATCGTTTTAATTCTTATTCTGTTGTCTTTTTATTTCTTTTTCTAAATCGATGCAAATGTACTAAGAAATGATGAATATGCAACTATGTGATGATATTAAGAATTATTGATTGTACATGTAGAATGAATGGAATGATTTCTAAAAGTTTTGTTAATTTTTTTAATTAATAAAAAAAAATATCCAGATCATCAAAACAAGTAGAGCCTGAGAAACTTTTATTTATAACAAATGAATGTAATGTGGTATTCTGGATAGAAAACATTCAAAATAGGGAAAAATGGGTGTCAGGTTTTGGAAACTGTCTCTATTATCCTTGAAATTTTTCTCTAACACTGGCCTAAAAATTATGTTTATTAAAAAGTAAAATTATTAGTGAAATGCAAAAGTCTAGGAAACAACAAATTCCCATCTTCATTCTGAATTCAATTACCTGCCTTGGACAAGACGATGACTCTGCTGTAAGTCTCACGTTCTTCATGCATTAAATCAGGAGACTGATACCAATTTCATAGAATAATGGAAAGAAATAAAATTATGAATATAAAATGTCCAGTATTGTGCTTAGTATTAATAGAGAGTTTTTTCATATTATAACGATTCAACCCAAATAGATTCATTTCCCAAACCTCCAATCCCTCTTCTTTCCAACACTCATCATCTCTCCAGGGATTTGAAAACAAAAAGTGACCCCAAGTGAGGTTCCCACAAGGCACGATTTTTCATGAACATCATCTTCTATGAACCTTGCACTGACTCTCCAATAACTTCAAACATAGATATCAATTTCATGAACAAAGCACAAGACTCTCTGTTACAAGTTTGCTGCCAGGCTGGCCAGGCTAATATCTACTTTCCATGCCCTGCTTCTCATTGTTCATCGAATGTTAAGAGATAGTTTTAAACTCAACCACCCCTTATATTTATATTGATCACACATTTGTGTCACTATCTTCTTGATGTGATTCTAGCCCCTTCTCTTGAAATTATTCCAATTCTTCCTTCAAGGCTCAGCAAAATTTTTCAGTGTCCATGTGAAGCCTTTACTAACCTCCATAAATTGAGTCCAATTTTATATTTACTTCACCTGGGTTTCAGTGCCACCTCATGATATTGCATGTACCCATTTCTATGTCTCTTTCCCTATTTATATGTCATCTTTTTGGTATAAGGAGCAATATTTTACTCATTTCTTTATCTTGGAAAAAACATTTAGTGCCTGCCATGAGGGATTTGATGAATAACTTTTTGCTGAATGATTAAAAGAAAAACTAGATGAATCTTATTGAATAGATACTTCCATGAGGGAAGCTCCATGAGTGATAAAAACACAGGTTGAGACAGATGAAGGAAAGGAGATACTTTAGTGTATCCATTATCACCCTCCCCAACAAGCTTTTTAACTAAGAAGGACTTTGTATAGTTACATCTTTGTGTTATCCTTGTTAATGTCCCTAAATTTTCCATGAATAAAAGGGACCCAGGACTCATAACACATTCCCCACACACTTGACATGATTCTGCGACTCACCCAGAAATTATCAAAGAAGGGTCTTAGTTCACCAATGCAAATTTCTTTTTCAATAATGGATGAAGTTGAAAACTCTGCTCCCAGGAAGGGCAGGTAGGTGGGACCACTAATAAGGTTTCTAGAAGGCAAAATTATGTTTCCACCTCACCAGAGATCGGTAAACCAGGCTTGCCATAGTATAAGGGAAGCATTTAGATTTTCCATACTTTGGAAATTTAATTCCCATGGGCCTCAATAAGAGGCTCTTATTCTTCTGTTTCTCTACTCCCTGAAATATTTAGTTCTCTGGAGGTAAGAAGGAAAAACACAATGCCAGCTTGAGACACTATAACCCCTGGGAGAAAGCCCTGGTACATTATGTTCATCTCTTATCCCAGTGGACTCCTTCTATGAACTTACCTCTTATTTGCTCTACTTATTTGAGCTACTACTTCAAGGTTTCCCATAACTTTTCCTTATTGCTGATTCTGGAGAGAAATTTTAGGTGAACTAAAATATCTTCTGTCTCTTCTCTGTCTCCTTAGCTATTGGGTCTCATTTATGGGGCTGCCCTCTCTCAACAATGTTCCCCTCTTGTTTCACTACATCTCCTTTCTCCCCCATAGTTAGCAATATCTGTTCAACTCAATCAACTTTTTGTTTTCAGTCATTCAACAAATATTTATTCAGTGATACTGAACAACAGTCCAAGAAGGAAGAAAAGAGTAGTATATGTTGCCTTCTCTCAAAAGGTAAAGGGTCTAAACAAGCCAAGAGACATGGAAATAAGTAAATACAGCACCCTGAGCTGGTGCTGCAGTCCTGGTGATGTGTAATCCCATGAGTAAGAATCAGCTTTTCCATATCCTCTTAAAACAAACTCTTGGTATTTTGAAAGGGAGTAGATCACTTTGGGTATTCTTGACACCTTAATAATATTAATTCTTCCTTTCTAGTAACACAGATGTCTTGTCACTTACTGACCTCTACTTTAACTTCCTTTATAGTTTTCAGTGGACAAGTCCCTCACGTCTTAAGTTAAAATTATCCCTTTCTATATTATGTATCCCTTTTTTGACAGTTAACTTTATTTATTTTAATATCTATTCAAACTTTAAATATTTCCAAGTAACATTTACCTTTGACATATTAATTGAAAGTATACAAATACACTATAGATATAAAGGTTAAACTTGTGTCCCATTACCATCAGAGTAAATTACTGTTCAGGTTTTAACATTTACAACAAGGTAAACTGAAACTTCTATGGTAAAAATACTAAATAATTATTATTTTATAATGTGCATATGGATAATGCCTCAAGATGGTACTAGTTACATTAATACTTTTTACCAAGTCCTCATATACATAAAAATATCTATCTCCAATTTATAACATTATTTTTTAAAAGAACATACAATACTAATGTCCATCAAGTAGCCATTTGAAATAGAATAGTCCTAAATTTAAAATGTCTGTTTTACATACAATTTGAAAATAAAATAAAGAAAAAAATATAGGTACCCAGTGAAATATAGGTACCCACTGCCTTAGTAACTGAATACATTTGAGAGCAATTGTACAGGTCAGAGAAGAGTCAGTGATCAACAAGAGTTTACTTTGGGGACCAGCTCATACACCTCATCTTTGTGTCTGTGGGAACACAGAATCAGAGTTTTCAAAGTCTGATGACCCAATATTCACCCTGGCTTTGAGAGCTTTCTTAATGATATGATGATCAGAGAACTTTTACTTGGTTAATTTGGAAGTTGTCAAGCCTGGAATTAATAACATTTATTTTGGTCAAGTCCACACTAGAGACCCTTTTCTCTGTTCATATGTGATTGCATAGTTTTAATATTCACTATACTAAAGGTAATTATTTCTAAGGAAACCATCTTGCTCAAGATTGGAATTACCATTGCATTTGGAGTTTCAGGGTAGAAGAACAAGTGATAGATTATAATCTCTCTGCCGTTGCCAAAGTTATAGAATAAAGGCTTAGCCAAATGAAAACTGTAATTGACAATACCAGAGAGGTCTGTCTAATGACTACAAAAGAAACAAAACAAACCTGCTCTGAGGCCATCACTGCTTAATGATGAAGTGTTAAATAATTCAGGCAAATATACAACAAATGAAAACTAAAACACTTTAAACATTCGCTGGACACATTTAAAGAAAAGCTTCTTATGATATTTATTATCTATTAATCTGAAGGTTAAATACTTGGTACTTTGGCAAATAGTTTATTCAAACCTTTGTAACTTCCTACCCATCTATCCAGCACTGCTAGCAATGATATTAAGAAAATATATTGCTTTTGTTAGAAGGGAATAAGATAGGAGATGAATTTTATCTTTAAATTATCCATTATATCATATTTTTCCAACACTCAGTAGAAATATACATCTGTAGACATCTCCCAGGGTCAGGTGACTTGTACCCCCTGAAAGGAGCAATGCTGCAAGCTTCCCACCCAGAGCTCCTACTGGTGGCCTCCATATTGGCCACTCAGTCTGTCCTTCCATGCACTGAATGAACAGCCTGTGCATGTCACACAATGCTTACATTTTTCACTGTAAGAGGGTGTCAGTCCTGAAAACTATCCTTGACCAGTTTTTGTGTTCCAGTATTTTTCATTACCCCCTTTGAAAACAAATTCTTCCCCAGTATTTCCCAATGACTTCGGGAATAATTGATTACTCCAAGTATATGGGTGCACACACTTTCTACTGGCTACTAAGGACACATTCTTAGGGTTTACACCTGAATCAACAGAATGTTCCTGCTGATTCTGCTTCCTAGAATGTTCCCCCTTTCTGCATGAGGAGGTGTTCTCTTGCTTTAAGTATTAGCTCTCTCATCTCTTCTATAAAGGCTCCATCATTGTTCCCTATGTATCCCATTAGATGTTGTGATGAATGAATGTTTTAAAAACTTCCAGACAGGAATGATCTTTGAGGGTGTACAAAACACAACCACTTGCATCTTAATCTTGGAGCTTGCATTTGGCTGGGTCTACTTACAAGGTCTAGAAGTATTCTTCAGGATGGTTTCCTATTTCTATATAAAGGATCATGTCATCTCTAAATACAAACAGTTTTCCTTCTTCCTTTCCAATTTAGATGAATATTATTTCACTTTACTATTTTTTGGCCAGGATTTCCAGTACAATACAGTACAAGGGGAAGGCCTTAACTCTTTCATCATTAAACATACTACTTGCAGTGTTTTTATATAGGTGCCCTTAACAATATTGTTAAAATAGCCTTCTATCATTTTTCTGAGCTACTGTACATTGAAAGGGCACTGGCTTTGTTGAGTACATTTTCTGCCTCAGTTGAGATTACCATGTGATGTTCCCATTCATTCTGCAAGCTTGAATATTACCTTGACTGATTTTCTTATGATGAACATTCTTTCATTTGTGAGATAATTACCACTTGGTCACAGTGGATACTTCCTTTTGCTATTCTCTTTGATTCAAATTACTGGTATTTTTAATGCAATTTATTTGAGTTATATTCACATACAATAACATCATTTAGTTGTGTGTTCATTACCACAAGCAATTTTAGAACATTTTCATTACTCCAAAAAGATAAAAAAGAAAAAATAACACACTAAATGTCTCAAACCCTTACTCACCCCTATTATATTTATTTTGGGCCTTATTTTCTTACTCATCTTTCCCTACACTGGGTAAAGGCAGTGCCAATCAGATGGTTTTCACAATCACATGGTCACACCATAAAAGCTATACAGTTATATAGCTAGCATCAAGAATCCAGTGCAACTGGATTGCAGTTCAACAGTTTCAGGTATTTCTTTCAAATATTTTCTAATATACTAGAAACTAAATAGGAATATCAATATAATGCATAAAAATAACCTCTAGACTAACCTGTCAACTGTATTTGAAATCTCTTAGCCACTGAAACTTTTTTTTTCATTTTTTCCACCCTTCGGTCAAAAGCCAGGGATAGTTCTTCCTTGAGTCATTTTCTATGTTTCAAGGGAGATTTTTATCCCTGGGAGTTATGTCCCATGTAGGGTGGAGAGCAGAGAGTTTATTTGCAGAGTTATGTTAGAGAGAGAGGCTATATCTGAGCAACAAAAGAGGTTCTCTGAGGGTGACTGTTTTAAATACAATTTGAAAATAAAATTAAGAAAAAATATAGGTACCCAGTAAAATATAGGTACCCACTACCTTAGCAACTGAATACATTTGAGAGCAATTGCAAAGGTCAGAGAAGAGTCAGTGATCAACAAGAGTTTACTTTGGGTACCAGCTCATACACCTCATCTTTATGTCTGTGGGAACACAGAACCAGAGTTTTCAAAGTCTGATGACTTTGAATATATATCTATATATATACCTAATATATATATATATATAGTTTGATTAGTTTATTCTGGAGGATGTTTTCTCTCTTTTACCTAAGGTTTTCTTGCTGGTTGGTTTTCTTTTTTTGAGGAGAGTCTCCTCAGATGTGACTGATGCCCATCAGTTTTCCCAGACAATATGGGCCTACATCTCAGCAGGAGGGTGTAATTGGTATCAAATTTCCTGAGGATGAAACCTAGTATTTTGCCAGCAAAGCCTCTTGATTCTTTGATTTTTCCATCCTGCCCAGCATGTAGTGCTTGTCAGCCCACAGTTCCCCATGGGCATAATGTAAAATTTTCATTACCTTTAATTTTCAGAAATCCCTGTCCCTTCCAGAGATGTGGTTGAGACAGAGGCTGAGGTAGAAGGTGTGCTTAAACTGTTTCTGTTTTCCAGCACTTGGCTCTGAATTCTCTGAAAAAAAAAGCACCACCGCTTTTGACATCATCCTCTCCATTTTCTGGGGAAAGATAGGTCTTTTAGGTCCTTCTCCTTCAGTTCACTAATTATTTTGTCTCTCAGACATACCTTAGCTATGCTCTTGTCTGCATTAATGCTGAGAATTGAAAATGCCTGAGGCTTTCTTTAATGATTTGTTAAAAAAAAGTTTTAAAAATTCCTTTTCAGATCTGGTGTCCAGCCTCCATTGCAGGTTCTCCATTGAAGAGCCAGTTGGTACTCAGCAGCTTGTGTCCCTTTTCCTAGGGTGCAGCTCTTTTCCAGCATTTTGAGCTCAGCTGACTCCAAAATTCTCTGTTTTATTTTTGCTTTTCCATCATCTCCACCTTTTCTCTCAGGTTGGATAAACCTCAGGATTAGTTTCCTGCTTACTCTAAGATTATCTGTGCTCAAAGCTTGAATTTGGTAAGCCTCATTTGTTAATTGAAACCACAATTGGAGTTTGGTTGGGCTATTTTCCCTTTCTCCTAGGAGAAACTGCTTCTTTTCCTCACAAGATGTGCCTTCATAATAGCTTGTCATGCTATTGGGGATGGGCACCAGCATCCACAGTTTTGGGAGACTAACTTACAGTTCTGCAACATGATCTTGACCCTTTCTTCCTTCCATACTGGTGTACAAGTATTTTATTGAGGATGTTTATATTTATATCCATAAAGGAAATTAATCCATAGTTTCCTTTCTTATTATGTCATATATTTCTTTGGTATCACTATAGTGTTAAACTCATAAAATGAATTAGAAAGAGCTCCCTCCTCTTCAATTTCAATGTATTTCACAAGTATTGGAGTTAATTTTTCTTTGAATGTTTGATAGAACACACTCTTGAAGCTATCTTGTCCTGAACATCTCTTATTGGGAAGTTTTTATTACAGATTGAATAGCTTAACTTATTATAGATCCTTTGGGATATCCTATTTATTATTGAGTCAATATAGGTAAGTTGTATTAACTTAGGAATTTGTTCATTTACTCTATATTATCCAGACTGTTAGCAAACAATTGTTCATAGTATTCATTTATAGTTCTGTTAATTTCTACAATAGCTATTAATATCCCCATTTCATTTTGGATTTTAGTAGTTTGCTTCCTTTTTCACTCTTTTTTAATGAGCTAATTATTTTTAACAATTTTATTTATCTTTTCCAAGAACCAACTTTTATCTTTATTGTTTCTCTCAATTGCTTTTCTGTTGTTTATTTCACCTGAAGGAACTGAAAGAGGAAGCTATAGGAACCAGAAGCAGAAAAGTGAAACCCAGGAAAGGAGAACCAGAAGACACTGGCCATGTGCCTTCCCATATGACAGCAGTGTTCAAGATGCTGGGTGACCTTTCTTCAGAGAAGGCATCATCCTGTTGACACCTTGATTTTGACATTTCACAGCCTTAGAATGGTAAATTTGTAAGCTAATAAATCCTCATTGTTAAAACTCAGTCTGTTTCTCATGTATTGCATTCTGGCAGCCTTGGAAAAACAAAACAACAGATTTTGGCACCAAGAGGGTTGGGTACTTGATTCACAAATACCAAAAATGCTGAAATGGTTTTATAATTGGATAAGTTGAATATTCTGGAAGAATTGTGGGGACATTGATAGAAAATGCCTAGATTCCTTTGAACAGACTGTTGGCAGAAATATGGACACTAGAGTTTCTTCCTATGAAGTCTTAGAAAGAAATGACAAATATGCTATTGCCAACTGGAAAAAAGTTACTTATGTTTTAAAGTGACAGATAATTTGTTAAAATTGAATCCTGGTATTGGATGGAAGGCAGAATTTGAAAGTGATGAATGTGATATTTAGCTGAAGAAACACCCAAAATAAATGTGGAAGATGCAGTATTGTTTCACCTTCCTGCTTATAATAAAATGCGAAAAAAGTGATATGCTTAGAATTGAGCTCTTAGGTAAAAAGAAACTAGAATTTTGACGGAGAGAGAACGTCTTATAGAAGGACTTGCGGTTGGGAAGAAAATGGAAAATTGGGGGAAATGAGAAAAGACCAATAGGACCAGGACTCAGTGGGGAGAGTGCCATCCAATGAAGCTGGTGAGGCTGGCAAAGTTTCTTCTCCAGGACACCTACTAGGGGAGTAGAAACGATACAGAAAGCGCCCAAAGCCAGAACAGAGATAAAACAGACAGCGTACCCCATCCTGGAACGGCTGACTGGCTGAGAGAAGCAGCTCGGGTGAGATCGCCGAGGCGCACGGGCCTTACCGGGCGGGATGGCAAGCGGCCGGAGTTACTCCCTTCCCCCTTCCCGGGCCGGCTGGGAGAATTGGAGAGGTGGTCCCCTGAAACCAAGGCGACTGGCGCCCACACCACGCGCAGCCCCCGGACCAACTGAGAGAATTGGATCGGAAACCCCCAGGCCGCGGAGAACGGTGACCCCGTGACTCCCGGGGAACGTGCACTCTCTCGGGCGGGCCGCTGCCGCTGGTGCCCTCCCGCCACGCGTGTTGCCCAGGGCCGACTAGGAAATTCGGACGGGCTCTTTCCCTGGCTGTGGCGACCAGCAACCCTCCCTGACTTCGGACCCCGGGCCGGCTCAAGCCGCTTCGGCTAGCGAACCCCCAGGATGGCGAGAGTTTTCCAAAGTTTAAGGTCCCACAGCACCTTTTACTGGTGGGACCCGCAGACAAACGTGTGCCACGAGCGCCACCTACTGGGCAGGATAAGAAAAACAGAACCCAGAGATTTCACAGAAAAATATTACAACCTTGCTGGGTCCAACACCAAGAGAAATCTGAATAAATGCCCAGACGCCAGCAGCAGAAGATAACTGTCCATGCTCAAAAGATTGAGAATATGGCTCAGTCAAAGGGACAAACCAATAGCTCAAATGAGACACAAGAGCTGAGACAACTAATGCTGAATATACGAACAGAAATGGAAAACCTCTTCAAAAATGAAATCGATAAATTGAGGGAGGACATGAAGAGGACATGGGCTGAACAAAAAGAAGAAATAGAAAAACTGAAAAAACAAATCGCAGAACTTATGGAAGTGAAGGATAAAGTAGCAAACATAGAAAAAATAATGGATAGCTACAATGATAGATTTAAAGAGACAGAAGATAGAATTAGTGATTTGGAGGATGGAACATCTGAATTCCAAAAAGAAACAGAAACTATTGGGAAAAGAATGGAAAAATTTGAACAGGGTATCAGGGAACGCAAGGACAATATGAACCGCACAAATATACGTGTTGTGGGTGTCCCAGAAGGAGAAGAGAAGGGAAAAGGAGGAGAAAAACTAATGGAAGAAATTATCACTGAAAATTTCCCAACTCTTATGAAAGACCTAAAATTACAGATCCAAGAAGTGCAGCGCACCCCAAAGAGAACACACCCAAATAGGCGTTCTCCAAGACACTTACTAGTTAGAATGTCAGAGGTCAAAGAGAAAGAGAAGATCTTGAAAGCAGCAAGAGAAAAACAATCCATTACATACAAGGGAAACCCAATAAGACTATGTGTAGATTTCTCAGCAGAAACCATGGAAGCTAGAAGACAGTGGGATGATATATTTAAAATACTAAAAGAGAAAAACTGCCAACCAAGACTCCTATATCCAGCAAAATTATCCTTCAAAAATGAGGGAGAAATTAAAACATTCTCAGACAAAAAGTCACTGAGAGAATTTGTGACCAAGAGACCAGCTCTGCAAGAAATACTAAAGGGAGCACTAGAGTCAGAACCGAAAAGACAGAAGAGAGAGATATGGAAAAGAGTGTAGAAAGAAGGAAAATCAGATATGATATATATAATACAAAAGGCAAAATGTTAGAGGAAAATATTATCCAAACAGTAATAACACTAAATGTCAATGGACTGAATTCTCCAATCAAAAGACATAGATTGGCAGAATGGATTAAAAAACAGGATCCTTCTATATGCTGTCTACAGGAAACACATCTTAGACCCAAAGATAAACATAGGTTGAAAGTGAAAGGTTGGGAAAAGATATTTCATGCAAATAACAACCAGAAAAGAGCAGGAGTGGCTATACTAATATCCAACAAATTAGACTTCAAATGTAAAACAGTTAAAAGAGACAAAGAAGGACACTATATACTAATAAAAGGAACAATTAAATAAGAAGACATAACAATCATAAATATTTACGCACCGAATCAGAATGCCCCAAAATACGTGAGGAATATACTGCAAACACTGAAAAGGGAAATAGACTCATATACCATAATAGTTGGAGACTTCAACTCACCACTCTCATCAAGGGACAGAACATCTAGACAGAGGATCAACAAAGAAATAGAGAATCTGAATATTACTATAAATGAACTAGACTTAATAGACATTTATAGGACATTATATCCCACAACAGCAGGATACACCTTTTTCTCAAGTGCTCATGGATCATTCTCAAAGATAGACCATATGCTGGGTCACAAAGCAAGTCTTAACAAATTTAAAAAGATTGAAATCTTACACAACACTTTCTCGGACCATAAAGGAATGATGTTGGAAATCAATAATAGGCAGAGTGCCAGAAAATTCACAAATACGTGGAGGCTCAACAACACACTCCTAAACAACGACTGGGTCAAAGAAGAAATTGCAAGAGAAATTAGCAAATACCTCAAGGCGAATGAAAATGAAAACACAACATATCAAAACTTATGGGACGCAGCAAAGGCAGTGCTAAGAGGGAAATTTATTGCTCTAAATGCCTATATCAGAAAAGAAGAAAAGGCAAAAATTCAGGAATTAACTATCCATTTGGAAGAACTGGAGAAAGAACAGCAAGCTAACCCCAAAGCAAGCAAAAGGAAAGAAATAACAAAGATTAGAGCAGAAATAAATGAAATTGAAAACATGAAAACAATAGAGAAAATCAATAAGGCTAGAAGTTGGTTCTATGAGAAAATCAATAAGATTGATGGGCCCTTAGCAAGATTGACAAAAAGAAGAAGAGAGAGGATGCAAATAAATAAGATCAGAAATGGAAGAGGAGACATAACTACTGACCTCACAGAAATAAAGGAGGTAATAACAGGATACTATGAACAACTTTACGCTAATAAATACAACAATTTAGAGGAAATGGACGGGTTCCTGGAAAGACATGAACAACCAACTTTGACTCAAGAAGACATAGATGACCTCAACAAACCAATCACAAGTAAAGAAATTGAATTAGTCATTCAAAAGCTTCCTAAAAAGAAAAGTCCAGGACCAGATGGCTTCACATGTGAATTCTACCAAACGTTCCGAAAAGAATTAGTACCAATTCTCTTCAAACTCTTCAAAAAAATCGAAGTGGAGGGAAAACTACCTAATTCATTCTATGAAGCCAACATCACCCTCATACCAAAACCAGGCAAAGATATTACAAAAAAAGAAAACTACAGACCAATCTCTCTAATGAATACAGATGCAAAAATCCTCAATAAAATTCTAGCAAATCGTATCCAACAACACATCAAAAGAATTATACATCATGACCAAGTAGGATTCATCCCAGGTATGCAAGGATGCTTCAACATAAGAAAATCAATTAATGTAATACACCATATCAACAAATCAAAGCAGAAAAATCACATGATCATCTCAATTGATGCAGAGAAGGCATTCGACAAGATTCAACATTCTTTCCTGTTGAAAACACTTCAAAAGATAGGAATACAAGGGAACTTCCTTAAAATGATAGAGGGAATATATGAAAAACCCACAGCTAATATCATCCTCAATGGGGAAAAATTGAAAACTTTCCCCCTAAGATCAGGAACAAGACAAGGATGTCCACTATCACCACTATTATTCAACATTGTCTTGGAGGTTCTAGCCAGAGCAATTAGACAAGAAAAAGAAATACAAGGCATCAAAATTGGAAAGGAAGAAGTAAAACTATCACTGTTTGCAGACGATATGATACTATACGTCGAAAACCCGGAAAAATCCACAACAAAACTACTAGAGCTAATAAATGAGTACAGCAAAGTAGCAGGTTACAAGATCAACATTCAAAAATCTGTAGCATTTCTATACACTAGTAATGAACAAGCTGAGGGGGAAATCAAGAAACGAATCCCATTTACAATTGCAACTAAAAGAATAAAATACCTAGGAATAAATTTAACTAAAGAGACAAAAAACCTATATAAAGAAAACTACAAAAAACTGCTAAAAGAAATCACAGAAGACCTAAATAGATGGAAGGGCATACCGTGTTCATGGATTGGAAGACTAAATATAGTTAAGATGTCAATCCTACCTAAATTGATTTACAGATTCAATGCAATACCAATCAAAATCCCAACAACTTATTTTTCAGAAATAGAAAAATGAATAAGCAAATTTATCTGGAAGGGCAGGGTGCCCCGAATTGCTAAAAACATCTTGAGGGAAAAAAACGAAGCTGGAGGTCTCGCGCTGCCTGACTTTAAGGCATATTATGAAGCCACAGTGGTCAAAACAGCATGGTATTGGCATAAAGATAGATATATCGACCAATGGAATCGAATAGAGTGCTCAGATATAGACCCTCTCATCTATGGACATTTGATCTTTGATAAGGCAGTCAAGCCAACTCACCTGGGACAGAGCAGTCTCTTCAATAAATGGTGCCTAGAGAACTGGATATCCATATGCAAAAGAATGAAAGAAGACCCATCTCTCACACCCTATACAAAAGTTAACTCAAAATGGATCAAAGATCTAAACATTAGGTCTAAGACCATAAAACAGAGGAAAATGTTGGGAGATATCTTATGGATCTTACAACTGGAGGCGGTTTTATGGACCTTAAACCTAAAGCAAGAGCACTGAAGAAGGAAATAAATAAATGGGAACTCCTCAAAATTAAACACTTTTGTGCATCAAAGAACTTCATCAAGAAAGTAGAAAGACAGCCTTCACAATGGGAGACAATATTTGGAAATGATATATCAGATAAAGGTCTAGTATCCAGAATTTATAAAGAGATTGTTCATCTCAACAACAAAAAGACAGCCAACCCAATTACAAAATGGGAAAAAGACTTGAACAGACACCTCTCAGAAGAGGAAATACGGATGGCCAAGAGGCACATGAAGAGATGCTCAATGTCCCTGGCCATTAGAGAAATGCAAATCAAAACCACAATGAGATATCATCTCACACCCACCAGAATGGCCATTATCAACAAAACAGAAAATGACAAGTGCTGGAGAGGATGCGGAGAAAGAGGCACACTTATCCACTGTTGGTGGGAATGTCAAAGGGTGCAACCACTGTGGAAGGCAGTTTGGCGGTTCCTCAAAAAGCTGAATATAGAATTGCCATACGACCCAGCAATACCATTGCTAGGTATCTACTCAAAGGACTTAAGGGCAAAGACACAAACGGACATTTGCACACCAATGTTTATAGCAGCATTATTTACAATTGCAAAGAGATGGAAACAGCCAAAATCTCCATCAACAGAAGAGTGGCTAAACAAACTGTGGTATATACATACGATGGAATATTATGCAGCTTTAAGACAAGATAAACTTATGAACCATGTAATAACATGGATGGACCTAGAGAATATTATGCTGAGTGAATCCAGCCAAAAACTAAAGGACAAATACTGTATGGTCCCACTGATGTGAACGGACATTCGAGAATAAACTTGAAATATGTCATTGGTAACAGAGTTCAGCAGGAGTTAGAAACAGGGTAAGACAATGGGTAATTGAAGCTGAAGGGATACAGACTGTGCAACAGGGCTAGATAAAAAAACTCAAAAATGGACAGCACAATAATACCTAATTGCAAAGTAATCATGTTAAAACACTGAATGAAGCTGCATCTGAGCTATAGGTTTTTGTTTTGTTTTGTTTTGTTTTGTTTTGTTTTGATTTTACTATTATTACTTTTATTTTTTTCTCTATATTAACATTCTATATCTTTTTCGGTTATGTTGCTAGTTCTTCTAAACCAATGCAAATGTACTAAGAAATGATGATCATGCATCTATGTGATGATGTTAAGAATTAATGATTGCATGTGTAGAATGGTATGATCTCTAAATGTTGGGTTAATTTCTTTTTTTCCGTTAATTAAAAAAAAAAAAGAGAAGGGATAATTGGAGATGAAGGGATACAGACTGTACAACGGGACTGGATATAAAAACTCAGAAATGGACAGCACAATACTACCCAATTGTAATGCAATTATGTTAAAACACTGAATGAAGCTGCATGTGAGGTATAGGTTTTTTGTTTTTGTTTTTTTTGTTTTTTTTCTTTCTATTATTGTTTTAATTCTTATTCTGTTGTCTTTTTATTTCTTTTTCTAAATCGATGCAAATGTACTAAGAAATGATGAATATGCAACTATGTGATGTTATTAAGAATTACTGATTGTACATGTAGATTGGAATGATTTCTAATTGTTTTGTTAATTCTTTTTTTAATTAATAAAAAAAACTGAAGAAAAAAAAAGAAACTAGAATTTTATTGTTTTGAAAATTCTGTGTTTATGAAAAATGAGGCCCCAGAGAATTGTGCCCCATGTGAGGGTTTAATTAAGCCTGGAACAAGTCAGCCATTTCAGTACAAGTCAGGATTCGAAATGCAGCTATTTGGAAAGGACTGGTGGGAAGCACTAGTGTCTGACAGTTGACAACCCTGTGTGCTGCATGCAAAACCAAAGAAATTTTTTGTGAGTTCTGTATGAAGAGAACCACTGCCAGCCTGGACTAAAAAGGACAGTAAAGGGACAGATTGAAAGAAAAATTTGTTCAAAACCATTCTAATTTGCTAGCTGATGAAAGCAACATACCAGACACAGAATGGATTTTAAAAGCAGGAATTTATTAGGTTGGAAGTTTACAGTGTGTAAGGCTGTGGAAATATCCCAATTAAAGCAAGTCTATAAAAATGCCCAAATTAAGGCACCAGCAAGAGGTTATCTTCACTCAAGAATGGCTGATGAAATTCAGGTTTTAGAGGCTGTTTTATATATGTATAACCTGGTATTTATTGATAAGATCAAAATTGATCAGATTGGGATTAAGGTACTACAGAAAGCAGGAGAATGGATCTATATTTTAGATCCATACCTAACCTTTGAGACCAAAGGAAGAAAGTTTTATTTTGTCTGGAATCTAAACTTTCTGTAACCCGTATTCTAACTCAACCTGTCTGGAAGATCATTTGCATTATCAAAACACATGGAGCCCAGAATAAGAATGAGGACCTTTAATCCTGTATAGTTTAATATAATGCTTGGATAGTTCTTAGAATATAGTAAGCAGATAATCAAAAAGTATTGGTAAAGTAACTTGATGGGAGTTAAAAAATATAGAACTATTAAACTTTACCCTGATACTGTGTTAAATTTTAGGGACACCCAAAACAATAGGCCAAGTCATTGATCTTGAGGCTTACTCTTGTGAAGGTTATGTAGGTAGTGGGGAAGCTTAGCCTACCTATAGGTATGCCTAAGAGTTACTTCTGGGGGACCTTTTTTGTTGCTCAGATGTGGCCTCTCTTTCTAAGCCCAACTCTGGAAGTGAAAGCATTGCCTTCCCCTTTACATGGGACAAGACATCCAGGGGTGAAAGTTTCCCTGGTTGCATGGAACATGACTCCCAGGGATGAATCTGGCCTTGGAACTGTGGGACAAACCATCCCCACAGTACCAAGGGAAAAGAAGTGTAACTAATAAAATATCAGTGGCTGAGAGAGTTAAAGGCTTCTCTGGAGGTTGCTCTTATAGAAGCTTCAGTTAGACATTGCTATCTATCATAACTTACCCAAATCCCAATCCCAAACCTTTCCAGCCAACCCTAAAGAACACCTAGGGCAATATAAAATACTCTATAAAGGTTTCATGCAATAAAGTAACTTTCCAGAAACCTACAACCTCCAAATGGTTCTCTGGACCAGATAAGTCCTGAAATCTAGAGGGCCCAGTCTCTCCAGAATATCAGATAGTTCCATCTCCCTACCCCATATTATTGACATCCCTCAACATGAAAAAGCTAGATAACCATAACCCAAATGCATCTAAAGAGTGGAACAGAAAGATCAAAGGTCTTGGTAGAATTACACAGAGAAGGTAGGGTTTAACAAATGAATATGATTCCTGAATCATTAAATTAATATTTCTTTTAGTTTCCAGTAAGTTACAGCAGCTAGAAGTAAAAATATAAAATTGAGGAATTGTAACCTATACTAAACTCTAAAATCTGTTCTACAACTTATTGCTGAGCTATGCTTTGAAATTTATTGTTTTTTTGTATATATGTTATTTCTCACAAAAAAAGTTGATTGTGATGATAAGAAAATATTTATTCCTTCTAGCCTCCTATATTCTGGCATAGCTAGAAGGAAAAACATGAGAGGAATGTATGGTAGCCTATGACAAACTCTGGGATCTGTCCCATAACTGCTTGTTAAAGAGTGCTCTGAAAATTATTGCTCTTCTCTTTCTTTGCTTTGTATATATGTATATTAAACAGTGAAAAATCTCAAAAAATAATACAGGAGGAAAAGAAATAGTAATTATTAGGACATTTAAATAATTCTGAGAGAGAATTTATGATTTGTGAGCTAAGTGTTAGAATTTTTCATTTAAGAGTTATTCTGTCATGTTGCAGAAATCCATCAAACTTACTACACTAGAAGATCTTTTTTCTTATATTAATCATTTGTATTTTGAAGTACAGATATTAAAAGTATACTTTAATAACATGCAGGAAAGCCATGCTGCTTTTAGTAAATGAAACTGAAGAATATAATAAATATGATGTATTTTACAATAAGTAAAATAATATTATCTACACAAAGAAGCATTCTTGGTTCTAAGAAAACAAAACATTAAACCTTGCTTCTCGGTGAGGATTCATCTATAACTTTTTGCTTTGTGAACTCAACAAGATATATTCCAATTTGACTTTTGCTTTATCCCATATACAAACATTACAAAATATGTTTAAGAACTTTGTTGAAATATATAAAAAATTATAATAACTTGTGTCTTAGATGCTTAAATAACAGAAGAAACTGTATTCCTTTGCACTGCAAGAGCAGTCTTACATCATAACTTTGCATTGAATTTTTTATTTTCAGGTTCTTCCTCCACTTTTGTCTTCCTTCAAACCTCTATCTAAATAAGTGGTTTTAATAAAGACAATGGAAGGGCTTATATTAGAATCTTTTTCTTTGTTTGTTTTTGAGATCTGGACACTAGTAATTCATTCCCCTATTATCAATCTAGTTAGAAAGTTCTCAGTAACCCGTTATTATATATTTCATGTGGACTTAGTGTTATGCCCCTCAAATGGCAACAAAAGTTTTTTGATAGGTGCAGGTCTCTGAACAATCCTGGAGGAAGTTGATCTGTACATCTCTTAGTGCAACACAACAGCTAACTGGGAGAGAGGGATTAAAAAGTCTCTTTCAATCTGGAGGAATTTCAAATGAAGATAACTGACCGCTTGTAAGTGTTGTGTTATTATTATTTAATTGCAAGTTACTTACTACTTAATTATCCTCCCTTGATCTATGCTTTCTTACCCTTTAGAGAAAGAAATCCTCCAAAATGTTTAAAATTGTACTTTCGTTCATCTTTATTGTCTTGACATAACATTTAGTTCCCACAGGTTTCTCATGAGAAGTAAAGGAGCCACTAGATTTCTGAGCCTTTTAAAAAGAGAACTGCAAACATTTTCCATTTTTTAGTTTTGGAAAGTGTTTCTGTTTTTTGCATAAAGAGAAAACAAGCAACAAAACAAACACTACCCTCCCTTCTCCTTGATGTTGCTGTCTCAGTGTCTTTTCTATAGTTCTAAGCTTCCATACCTCAGAGTTTGCAGCTGCTTCTTTATGGGTTGATAGAACAACCTTGATGTCCAATGGGTTGAGCATGACACAGAGTAGGAGTACAGCCAACAAGTGCCAAAAAGCTTTTGGACCACGATGAGTGAAAACAAAAGCACATGTTCTAAATGTGGACCGGTCTGAGAATGGTGATTTAATCCATTTCTATCAGAGCAATGGTTTCAGTATGATCCTCAAGGTGAGGACTACATGTTGGAAGAACAGCCATTTTCCATGTGTCAAGAAATGTGGTATATTCTGAAGGGTCACAATCGGCATTTGATTTTTTTTTTTTTTGCCTGAGCAGGCACCTGGAATCTAACCTTGGTCTCCAGCATAAAAGGCAAGAACTGTGCCTGCTGAGCCACCGTGGCCCACTCAGCATTTTATTTCATTTTGTTTTTTAAAGAAAAGTGCTGAGTCATCTTGCCATCAAAGGCTGATACTGACCCCAGCATCAGGGAGCATCCCACTCTGTTCCTGGGACAAGGCCTCCCTTGTCAGGAAACATCTATTTAGAGATGAAGGACCAAGATTGCATTGTGCCTTCTCCTTGGTCTAGCTGTTTTCTTATTTGTGACAATTTCCAGTATAATACCTTGATCCTCTCATCAACTTCTACTCCTGTCTTTGCACAGAGATAAAATGTTCTGAGTGGAAATACTAAGCAAAACCAGTTTACCCTTTCCTGTGAGTAATCAAATTGTACAGCTGAATATTCTGTTAAATCTAGGATCTAAATTGGTTCTGGTGACATTTGGTCTTTGAAATATTTCAGTTCATTCCTATGCATAGTGAACCATCTTGTTTTCCATATCTTGAACAAGCTGCCCTATTTGGTGAGCTAACCTTCACTGGTGCCCAGTTGAAAGACAAAGAAAGAAGCATCAAGTGAAGTAGAAGTTCTTTAGCATTTTATAATATTTAAACAACAAAAATCAATTAGAGGGCAGGCCACGGTGGCTCAGCAGGCAAGAATGCTCACCTGCCATGCCAGAGGACCTGGGTTCAATTCTTGGTGCCTGCCCATGCAAAAAAAAATCAATTAGAAAATGACTTCTGTGTTGACAGAACAGATAGTTCGTGAGCACTTCCCAGAATATATATATATATATTTCCATATAGCCCCCAGGGGCCACAATCATCTCTACTTGAGATCCACTGGTTGTGAGAGTGAGAACTGGAAACATGTTGAGAGTTCCCAAAACTTATTTGGGTCATAACTTTAGTCAGATACTTAAAATTTTCAATCCCACCCATTTATACAAATGTAGAATTGGTTCCATAAGAGTACTGGTTTCTAGAATTGACTTTTGTAAGAACTCAATAAGAAAATCTCTACAAATATGCTAAGTTCAGGTAATGTTGCAGAAAGACATCAAATACAATTTTTAATTAGCTAATATTTTAAATAAAGAAGAAACATTGCCTCCAAATATGTTACAAGCATGATTATTTCTAATTGATTGGAAAAAATTCTAAATTGGCCAAGGGGTGTACTGCTTATTGTTTCATATCCAAAGAGCCCAGTTCTCCATTTGGCTTAAAATAAGAAAAGCAGTGTTCCAGAGAGAACAGGGGCTATATCCTTACACCAAGTCAATGTTTTCTTGAAAATCCAAGGGAATAGGGAAGAGGATTCATAGACATGGACATAGGGAAAACTTTAATTCAGAAGATGGGAAAGGTGCCAGAAAGTTAGATCTATGCAAGGGAGTAAGATCCACAAAGTACAAAAGAGATAAACCTGGATTCACCTGAGGCAGCCTGGTCTCTTGGGAACAGAGAGTGAACAGGATCCATTTCCACTGTCTCCTGATCAGTGTCCCAAAGGGGAATTATGACTGTGGGGTGAAGTCACAAGTGAATGTGCTAGTGACTTGGGGTGTACTGCTTATTGTTTCATATCCAAAGATCCCAGTTTTCCATTTGGCTTAAAAGAAGAAAAGCAGTGTTCCAGAGAGGACAGGGGCTATAGGGACACAGAGAGAAATGTGCTAATGAGGGATGGAGAGAATTGTAGGAATGAGTATCTATAGCAAATCTGTAAATAACTCCTTGTTTGCTGTCTCTTCTTCTAGCAATAGGACATTATCTTTGGGTTTCTAAGTCTGGCTGGGGGATGGATACCTGACTCCTTCCTACTATCTGGTCTGAAGGCAATATTTCAGTCTTGATTACAAACAACCCAGGAAGGATTTCAGACTTTCACAGTGAGGTGTTCTTCTCGGAGATAACATCAAGGTGCATTGTAAAGTAAGGTAGAAGCTGCAGGAAAGTGTCAAAGATAATGGATGCTAAGAATGTTTATGTATGACCATCATAGGTGCATGTGACACAGTCCATAACTGACACATCACTGGACCAGTTGCCTCCTAAAGTAAGTTAATGTATTTACATACATTATGTAAATAATGTACTTACATAAAAATGTACTTAAAATTTATTTCTATATAATGCACAGATATTCAGAAACCTCTGGGAAGACACACAGATGAAGAAAACCAATATAGTCTCGGTTTCCTTAGATTTTACAATATACTGTAAAAGTCACAGTGCATTGAAATGAGGAATGGAAATGATGTATTGGTCTCAGGAACATATCAGAAGAAGAAATATATATCAGAGTAATAGACAGTACTAGCACGTACATGTATTTAGAGAATGTTTTGGAAATCCTTTCTTATTATATGAGGTAAAGAACCAGGACTGAAGTGTCCTCATTTGATTGTCAAAAACCAGATCAAAATATAAAATATATAAATTAACTTCCTGAATGAAAAATAGGAATTAAAGCATGTCTATTAGACTAGGAATTATTGTTTGGATAAAAATTAGTAATGTTCTTTATCTCTTTCTTCCTAGCTATATCTGTTACATGGAACCAGAAAACAACACCCAAGTTTCAGAATTCCTTCTTTTACGGTTTTCAGAGGCACCAGAATTGCAGCCCTTCCTCTTTGGGCTCTTCCTGTCCACGTACCTGGTCACCATCTTCGGGAACCTGCTCATTTTCCTGGCCACCATCACCAATGCCCACCTCCACACGCCCATGTACTTCTTCCTCTCCAACCTGTCCTTTGCTGATGTCTATTTTATCTCCACCACCATCTCAAAGATGCTGGTGAATCTCCAGACACAGAGAAAAGTCATCTCTTATGGAACCTGCATCACACAGATGTCCCTTTTCTTACTTTTTGCAGGGTTGGAGGACTTCCTCCTATCTGTGATGGCCTATGACTACTTCGTGGTCATCTGCCACCCCCTGCACTATATGGTCACCATAAACCCCCAGATCTGTGTCCTGCTGGTTCTGGGATGCTGGATCATGACTGTCTTGAATTCCTTGTTGCAAACCTCAGTGGTGTTGCAGCTCTATTTCTGTGCATCCTTGGAAATCCCCCACTTTTTCTGTGAGCTTAGTCAGATAGTCCAACCTGCCTGTTCAGACAGCTTTATCAATGACATAGTGATGTATTTTGTAACCACGCTGGTGGGTGTGGTTCCACTCACTGGAATCTTTTTGTCTTACTCTAAGATTGTTTCCTCCATATGTGCAATCTAATTAGCTCAGAGGAACTATAAAGTATTTTCCACCTGTGTTTCTCACCTCTCAGTGGTCTTCTTATTCTATTGTACAGGTCTTGGGGTTTATTTTAGTTCTGCTGCTACACATGACACATACTCAAATGCACCGGCCTCAGTGATGTACACAGTGGTCACCTGCATGCTGAACCCCTTTATGTACAGTCTGAGGAATAAAGATATAATAAGGGATCTGAAAATATTCTTGGGATGGAAGCCATAAGAGCATCATTTGTGCTGGAGCTGAGGAGGTGCCTGTGACCTCAGGCTTTTTCATAAACAGATAATAGCAATTATGATTGTTTGATCAAAACATGGAATTAAGAAGTGTCTCTTTCTATTTATTTCAAAGTGTTTCCAGGTGTTTGATCTTAAGCTACTTCATTTATTAAGCATTCTTTCTAGCTTATATATTAACAGTTTTTCCCATTGTCCACTTTCCTATATTTTCCATGTTTTCCTCAATCTTGGATGAGAAATAACTTGCAAATTACAAGTACCACAAAACCATTTATAATCACAAGCATATTTTTTGTTCATTTTACTGATAGAATGGTGGAAAATTTTACTACTCCTGTGGAAAAAAATACCCACATTATCTAAGTCTATAATAGTTTACTAAAAAGACATCTGTAGTTTTTCACTTTTGTGTCTATCATCTAGTTATCTATCTTTAGCTCAAAAGATCTTTCTACTACTGCAGACTTTCACATACTGGTCTTTCTTACAGCAAGTTATCAGATTTTATCCTTATTATTATGATCCTGTTGTCTGCTTCAAAGCAATGTCCTCACTGCTTATCATGGATGTTCTTTGCATCAGGTGCTATAGGCAAAATTGTTTGCCCAATATATGTAGTTCAAGGAGGGTCAATAAGGAAACAAAATTACAAGTATATGATATGATATAACCATCTCATCACAAATGATCTTAAAAATAGTGAAGGAAAATATTCAATTATGCATTGCTTTATTAAAGAAAGATTCATTGTTCATGATGTGGGTGTTCTCATTGAATTATGGAATCTCAGTGCACATATGTGAAGGTATATGTATTTTGGCATGCGTGACTGTGTTTTGCATTCTATGTTCTTTATTGGCTTATTTTCCCACTTCTGCTTGACAACTTCCAGTGGTGACTACAAATGTGATTTTTTTATATTCCTCTAAATAAACTGTCTGCCTTTTTTGTAGATAAAATAAAAATACAAAAGGTCATGTGAATTAACAAATTTTGTATTTACTCTATCACCCCTGTATTTCACTTATCATCAAAATTTCCTTATATCCTCATGGTCAAAATATAAATTATTCAAAAGTTTAGATTCCTACCCACAAGACCCTTCTGGCAAGTGAGGGTTCTGATTCGGGGCCACTAGTTATACCTGACAAATATGCATGCCTTCCAAACTCTCCTTCTTGTCAGGACAAAAATCTTACCTGGTCACTTTTAAACATGGTTACCTGAAGTAAACTTAATAATTGGTGATCATCAATACTGTCTTCAAATATCTGAACTAGTGTAAACAATCAAAAGCTGTAGTCTTCTCTCAACACCATTATATCTGTTAGTGTTGACTGTTGGGTCAAAAGAAAACATCCCAAACATAAATGGTTCAAGATGCTGATTTTATGGCTTTATGGGAGTCTATGGTTTGGAGTTCTTTTCATCTCATGTCTTCTCAAGAGTCTTTATTCATTTGTTTCTTGGGAGGTGGGTCTGCATTGATCTTTTTAGTTGAGCTCTCTCACTCTCGTTGTCCCTATTGTCTGTAGGTTGGGCTATTGTGACATTAATTTGGTCAGCTGGCCTTTCCTCCACATCATCCAGCAGGCCAGTCTGGAGTTTCTCACATGGCTGAGATAGGATTCCAAGAATGAGCATCAGAAACAATCCAATACCTCCTGAGGCACACTATCGATTCAATCATACCCTTTTGGGCAAAACAAAATATCACCATTCCAACCCTGATTCAATGGAGGATAAATAGATTCCATTTAATAATGAGTGGAGCTTCATTTTCATATTCCAAAAGAGGTGGATACAAAGAAAGTTGAGAGACTGCTGTCATCTTAGCAACAGTCTACAAGTCATATATATTTCAATACAAATAAATTTTATTGTGTTATTTCAGGAAGTAATCCTTAAAGCATCACTTTTCCAATCCTTCCATCAACAAATGAATGAATTACTTGGAGGGGGAGTTGAGGGTAAATCTATAGATTTAATGAGATGCTATCAAATTCTTCTCTACACCCTCAAGGCTCTCCTGGATGTAAATATTCTCTGCCAGCCACTCATCTCAAGCTCACAATTCCCAACCCAAGAAGAAATATATTATTTCTTTCCAGATCCATCACTGAGTGCAAGGATATCATGTCTGGCTCATTGATGGCCAGAGCTAAATTGTTCTTGCTTCAGTGTTGTCATCTTAATGTTTTTGTGTCTATGTTGCTTTTTGTTTTATTGATTTGAAATTTATCAGAGTAAGGTTTATATTTGCTTAAAGGAGATTGGGGTGTTGGATCCTGCTGGGAGATTAGACATTAGAAATTCAGTTAGACAATAGACTTAGCTATTGGAAAAAGAAGGGAGTTTTGAAGTATTAGATTCATTTCCTGGGTGGGTTTGCCCTTCCAAAATGTGAGGATTAAACAGAGTTGGGATCTCAACATATGATATAGTTACTTGCAGGTAAGGTGTGGAGTGATGTAGCATTTCAGATAGTTTTATGTTCATTTGAACATAAGTGTCATGGACACATTTACATAAAGTTATGCAGAAAATATATTTCTTGCTCTTATGAGTTCCCAATGCCATGTTCTTGGAGTTTTCTGTACATATTAACTCTCCTCTCAGATCTTATAATTTTCAGAGGACTTTCTTCCATTGTAGCAGTCAACAAAGAATGAAATTCTGAAACATTTTCAATGATCATAGAGTAAATGGAGATATAGTCATTTTTAGAAAACCTGCATGCCTTTTATAAGTGGTATAGTTGAAAAACGTCCAAACTATGTCAACAATGGTGAATTTAGTTAGAGATGGCAGTCAGCTTCAGTAAAAGAAGCCCAAAGAAAAATAGTGTCATACAGAAATTAAGGTTTTATTAACTACACATCTCAGATTTATGTAAAGTTATCCAGATCTAGTACAGCAGTTAAATGATCTTACAAAGGACTAGACATTTAGGAGTTTTTCTCATCGCTTGGTTTTCCTTGTCATGGTCACAGAATATGGGCTTCCCTTTGAGACATGGAATCCATATCTCAGTCAGCAAGACTGGAAGAATAATGAAGGGTGAAGTTCAAATGCAGTGCCAAATGGATCATTGTGAAAGATTGAAGCAGAATATATATATATTTACAAATGCCATATCATAAACTCAGTGAATTTGCACAAACCAACAACTCCATGTACCCAGAACCAAGTGTAATAAATAGAGCATTACCAACCCCAAAATCCCCCTGTGTGCCTGAATCTAATCACCATTCCCTTCCCCAAGGCCACCACTATCCACAATTCTAACAGTGTAGAATTCATTGTATCTTTTATTTTATTGATTCTGTCTGTCTATCAGGTATCTATCTATCCTAAAATTTCCCATTTTAATCATTTAATGCACACCAATCAGTATTACAAATTGTATCCACTTTTGACTTTGTATAAGTGAAACCATATCATGTATGTTACTTTGTGTATGATTTCTTCTGGAAAACATTCTATGGTGATGTTGCTTTTTTAATAAGGAAAGTACATGTTTAGGTAGAAGCACCACCTAAGACTTTGGCTTAAATATCTTTAGCCAAAATTCATTCACATGGTATCTTGTGAACCTTCCAATGATGTCCACATCCTAGTCCCTAAAACCTGGGAGTAAGGTAAACTACCTGACCGGTAACAATCAAGACAGCAGTGGAATTGAAGTTTCTTTTCAACTGATCTTAAATCGAGATATTACCTTGGATAATCTGGGTGGGCCCGATGTAAAGTCAATGGACCTTAAATGCTGAGGAGGAGTGCAGATGAGTCTGTGTCAGAGGATGCAGTTGAAAAAGAGCTGGCTGTGTAGATGAAGGTGGACATTGAGCCCAGGAATTCTCTAAAATCTGGAACATGGAAGGAAAACAAGTATTTCCTTAGAGACTTTGCAATGTATCACATCTCTTCTGAGGGAGTGATTTTAGATCAATTTGAAAGTCTTTGGGTTTTTCATGTTGGAACTGAATGATAAGATTTGTGTTATTTTGGACTCCTAATTTATGGCATTTTCTTACAGCAGAGACAGAAAACTGATACATATTGTAAACTCTAGATTGTGGATTTGGCTATATATGTATATTGCCCCACTAATAAAGTCAGATTTCTGCTATAACATTAAAGCCCACATGTAACTGGAAATTTTCCATGGTTTACACAAGGAATAATTAAACAAGGAAATTTTATAAAGAGGAATAAATAAGGGAGATTTGACCTTTTCTTTGTGAAATATGTAATTAGGATGTGCTTAATTCAACTTTGTGAGATTGTAACAGGTGAAATATATATACCTCAAAATAATTACAAAAATATTAAATTAATGAATTATTAAATTAAAAAGTGTTTTTAGAGCCAGTAAGAAAATGAAGGAGCTTGAAATAAATGGGTTTAGGACAATTAGTTATTTGTTGGAGGAAAAAATAAGTCTACCTATCTATATTAATACTCATTATGATGATAACTGATATGGGAGAAAGATGTAAAATAGCATAAAATTTCTAGATGAAATACAGTTTATTTTATGAGCTTAAAATGAGATAGGGAAGCACAAAACAAACAACTGTTAAAATAATTGATGGATTTGTATCCATTAAGAAAAAGCATGTCAAAACATTATAAAGTAAATAAAAGCACTTTGCTTCACCACTTCCTTCAAATCTAACAAAATACTTAATATCACATAAGTAGCATTTTTTAGAACAACCAATATTTTTTTTCTAAAAAGTGACCCAGATTTGGAAGAAGCTCTTTAAAAATTGACAGTGTTTAATGACTAGATATTGAATTACAGACTTTTCACAGTTAGAGGATAATTTCTACAGCAGAATTAAAACTGCTATCAAAGACTTGTTACCAGGCCACGGTGGCTCAGCAGGCAGAGTACTCACCTGCTATGCCAAAGACCTGGGTTCAATTCCCAGTGCCTGCCCATGCAAAAAAAACAAAAGACCTATTGCCACACAGGTGTTAACAGTGGCAGTGTTCCTGATTTGTAATGGATAGAGGTGGCCTAAGGGCACATCCATTGAGGAATGGTCCAGAGAACTGTGATGTATATGTACAACAGAATACTGAGGGGTTGCAAGAAGAAATAAACTTGTGAGGCTTGCAACTATGTGACTGAAACTTGAGGATGGAATGTTGAAAGAAATAAGTCTGCAACAAAAAGGCAAACATTATCAAGCCTCACTCATATAAACCAACTATAATATACAAACTCAGAGACTTGAAATTAAGGTGATGTGTAATCATATTAAGGCCTTTGCAAAGGTTCCTAGATTGTAAACTCTTCCAGCACTATTCCAGAGTTGTAACTGTTATTTCTAACTTTTGAGATGCTGAGCTACTGTGCATTTCCTGGTTGTTCCCTGGAGCTTCAGGTACTTCTGTGATGCCTGAGATTCAGAGTGAGAGGCCTGAAGCTATTAAAGTCAGCATTACTACCATACCACAACTGTTTAAGATGTTGGAAGAGTGTCAGACTAGACATTAGTCTAGTCTTCATATCTCTAGTTGAACATATCAACTTCAACTAGAGATATGAATGAAGCTGATCTGGATAGAACTATTATGAATGAAGCTGATCTGGATAGAACTATGGTAAATCAGAATGCAGGGTAAAGGATGACATGGTCTGTATTTTAAAACTTCAACTTCTGTGTAAGATTAAGGTAAGAGATGTTTAGTTGGTGCAAAATTTATATACTTGGTAGCACACTATCTAATTTCATTTCTATGGTCATTTCATTCAAACACTATAATTATATGAAATCTTGAATAAGGAGTGAGATCTTGTTGATTTGGACAGATTAGTGTGATGCCCTGATACATTCCTGAGTAATTTGGGCAGAGAATACAAAACTATTTGAGAAGTCCACTTAAAGGCCTGAGGAGAAATGAGGAAGTATTAAACTTCCCCACCTGGGGAATTCCTGATATTCTCACAAGCATTGGGGACTACCAATTTAATAGCCTCAATCTTGGGGCTTGCTGTGATGAAACTTATTCCTGCAAACCAGAAGCTAAGCCTCTTTATAAATATGCTTAAGAATCAGCCTCAGAGAACCTCTTTTGTGGCTCAAATGTGGCCTCTCTTTCTAAGGCAACTCAGCAGGTAAATTCACTGTGCTCATCTTCCACATTGGATATGACTCTTAGGGATGTAAATTTTCCTGGCAATGTAAGACCTGACTCCCAGTGATGAGCTGGGACCTGACATCATGAGCTTGAGAAAGCCATCTTGACCAAAAGGGGGAAGAGAAAAATGAGACAAAACAAATTTTCCATGGCTGAGAGATTTCAAATAGAGTAGAGAGGTTATTCTGGACATTATTCTGTTGTATATGTAGATATCCCTTTTAGGTTTGGTATACTTGAATAACTAAAAGGAAGTACCTGAAATGGTTAAACTGTATTACCATAGTGTTGATTCCTGAAGAAGATTGTGTAACCATATAGCCTTAGCAACGTGATCATGTGAATGTAAACACCTCGTGACTGCCCCTTCTTTTATCCAAGATATGGGCAGTTGAGTAAGAAAATAGGGATAGACATTAATAAATAATAGGTGGGGATAAGGAGTAAAAAATTATTGCATAGGTTGCAATGCTAGTGGTCAATAAGAGGGTGGATAAGGGATATCAGGTGGATGGGTTTTTTCTTTCTTTTTTTCTTTATTTTGTTTTCTGGAGTGATGCAGATGTTCTAAAAATGATCATGGCGATGAATTTACAACTATGTGATGATTTTGTGAGCCATTGATTGTGCACCATATATGTACTGTATGTGTGTGAAAATATCTCAATAAAAAAAATTTTTAATTTCATCATCGGCACTGACCTCTTCCTGACACTCCAAAGTTTTTTGATTACCTGTAGGTTTCACTTAAACAAGTTCCTCCCTTAAACTCCCTAATCTCAGTGAATAAAGCTATTCTTGATGTGCTCCAGTAACAAAAAAAATCTAGTAGTTGTCCTTGATTCTCTCATACCTCACCACACATTTTTGAGAAAGTCCATCTTGAAAACAGGTGGCAGATATGGTGGAGTTTACTCCAACTTCTGCTAGTACTCTAGTCCAGGCCACAGGCATTTCTTGCCTGCTTGGCTGGAAAAGCCTCATAATTGATCTCTCTACTTCCACTTTTTCCTACTTGCCTTCTATTTGCAGAATGATTCAAGAAGCATAAATAAATACTCTGTATAAAACCTTCATCAAGTTCATCATATTTGGAATATTTGGAAGCTCAAGTTCCTGCCTTCTTATCCTACCCAACTCTTGTGACAATCTGCCTTGGTCTTGGCAATCCACCTACAGTGACCTTCTTGTTGATACCTGACTTCCAAATGCATGGGAGAACTCACATTGGAGAGAAACCGTATGAATGTCATCTGCATGGGAAAACTTTCACTCATCCTTCTGCACTTAGGCAGCATGAGAACTCACAAAGAAGAGAATCATATAGGTGTTTTCTGTGTGGGAAAGCCATCAGTCTTATTTCCTTAGAATACATGCATGAACTCACACTGGAAAAAGAAACAATATGAATGCTAGATATGTGGGAAACACTTCACCAGCTATAGTGAATCACAGGTTACTAAGAGTCCCCCCACAGAATGTTTGCAATAGATTCTGGTCACAAATATCTACCAGCCAAATGGGAACCCAGTGTTCTGGTGTCAAAAAGTGTCAAATTTAATAATGGTATATATGTTACAATGATAAAAATAACAAACTAGGGTGGGCCACAGTGGCTCAGCAGGCAAGAATGCTTGCCTGCCATGCCAGAGGACCCGGGTTCGATTCCCAGTGCCTGCCCATGTAAAAAAAAAGAAAAAAAACTATTTAATGACAATGAATAAAGTAAATGCACAAAACCCTTACCAGCACCTCAGAAAGATTTCTATGGAACTACATATGTTGTCCACACAATCCTAGGATGGTGAGCAGCTCCTTGGTCTCTACCCGCTGGATGTAATCAGTGCTCCCCCCTCCCTGTTTCAAGCATTGACACATTGCTGCAGGGGACCAGAGTCCCCCATGGGTGAGAACCACTGGCTGAGAGACTGAGAATTGGAAACATCTTTACAAAGTTCACAATAATGCCTCAACCCCTACTTCTTTTATAGCCTTAGGCAGATACATAACACATGGAACCCAAGCTATTTACAAAAGTGTAAAATCAGGTCCATAATATTACTGTTTTTATAAAATAGATTTTTGTAAGACTTCAATGGGAAAATCCATATAAAGGTATTAAGTTCAGTTATGTTGTATAAAGAGATCAAAATATATCTCTTAATTAACAAATATTTAAATAAAAGAATAGATGGTACTTAACTTGCTTTATAAGAAGGACATTCCTAATTGATTGAACAAAAGTGTGATCAAGGAGTGTATTGCTTTTGGTTTCATATCCAAGAAGCTCGTTTCTCCACTTGGTTGAAAAAGAGGAAAGAATGTTCTAGAGAGAACAATGCAGGCTGTATCTTCACCCCAAGTCCAGGCTTTGGAGACACCAGCCCTTAGTGAAGATGACTTCATCACTTATAGAGATGGTGAAAACTTCAGTTCAGAGGATAGGAAAGGTGAGAGAAGATTAAAGCAATGTGAGGAAGCAGATTCCATGAGGAGGAGTGATAGAAACTGGAATCACCAAATGCAACCTGGTCACTTAGGGAGTTAGAGTCAGCAGAAACCATTTCCATTGTTCCCTGACCAGTGTCTCAAAGGGAAATGATGATTCAGGGGTGAAGCAACAAGGGAATATGCTAATGAGAAACACAGAGGGAAATGCAATAATGAGAAGCTAAAGGAAAGCTGTAAATATCTCCTGTGCTGCTGCTGACTCTCATCCTGTGCAATTTGGGCTGAAAGAGACAAGGAGGCATCTTTGTGGTCTTAACTCTGGCTAGCAAAGGAATGCCTGACTCTTCCTGCTGTCTTGTCTGGGGACAGAGTTTCAGTCTCCAGAGTCCACCTCCCAGGCAAAAATTCAGACTTCTGCAGGAAGTTCTAACTCTCTGAAATGCTTTCAGGTGAGAGGCAGAGCCCAGTAGATAATGCAGGAAAGGGCAGAGAGAATGGACACCAAGAGCCCAGTCCATGGTCATCTGAAACCTTATCTTACATAGGCAAGAATCAAGAGATCTCCATACTTGTTTGCATCCTTGACTAATAAATTAATATTTTATTTATTACATTTTTAAAAATGTGCATTGGATGGAGAAATGCATGGATCATTGTGGGAAATCAGGGAGGTGAATTCAAGACCAATTAAAGGATGCGATGGGAAGAAGTAAATGGTTCCAGGAAAATAAGAATCTCTGCCCAAGAAATTTTGCCTTAAGAGAATTATGGGATATTATCAGCTCAAGAATGTGCACCAAAGAGAAAATATTATTTGCTACTTTAAAAAGTGCCTATATTTGAACATGGTTGTGTATTTACGAGAGAGACTCTGATAAGAGATGTACATATTACCTTGCAGCACAGTTCATACCATTGTGGCAGGCTGACATGCTCTCTCATTTCACCTGAAAAAAAAGTTTATTTAATAGGTGACTAGGGGAATAATACAGCATAGTAACACATGGGGCTGAATATGTTTGTGATATTGTTAGCTATTTCCTTGCTCTATTTCTCTCTCTATTCAAGTTTTTGTTTTTGTTCAACTGTAATATGAGTGTTTTTATTCTTGTTTATGCTTGCATATGTTCAAAGAAAAATTGAATATTTTCCCAGCAACTTGCTTTTTTGCCATTTAACTTTTTCTGAATTTATAGTTGCATCTTTGGGAAATGGTTAAAAATTAATTTTGTTTGGTCAAATCAGTTGGTGCCACATATTGTGATTCCCTGTTATTTTTCAAACATGCTAAGAAGATTTTTTAGCATCCTTTGTGTTGGTGAACCACCCTTTGTATGTGTTGCCATCATGTTTTCCTGTCATTACAGTTTGACTTTTATGGTTAGATCTTTTTTACATATCATCACCTCTGTCATGATTTGAAAGGCCTTCTTATTTTGCCTTCAATTAAAGAGAGCATTTAACTTTTTCATCAACATATTTCATCAATATATATTTATAGAGTTTTAAAGTATAACTTGTCCTCAAAATGTAAATTATAGCTAGTTGAATAATGCCTGTTTGTTTGGGAACTACTCATGTTCTTCCTCTATTCTTGGGTAGACACACCAACAATATGAAAGCAGGAAATGAAACAGAAATTTCAGAATTTTATCTTCTGGGAATTTCAAAGGAACCAGAACTGCAGTCATTTCTATTTGGGCTCTTCCTGTCCATGTACCTGGTCACCATCACTGGGAACCTGCTCATCACCCTGGTGACCATCTGTGACACCCACCTGCACATACCCATGTACTTCTTCCTCTCCAACCTGTCCTTTGCTGATGTCTGTTTATCCTCCACCACCTTCCCAAAGATGTTGGTGAACATCCAGATGCAGAGGACAGTCATAACCTATGCAGGCTGCCTCACCCAGATGTCTTTTTTCTTACTCTTTATAGGATTTGATGGTTTTGTTACAAAGCTTACTGGTGTTATGACTGTTCTTTTGTGCACCGTTGGAAATCCCCCACTTTTTCTGTGACTATGATCAGATGGTCTAACGTGCCTGTTCTGACACTTTCCTCAATGAAATAGTGGTGTATTTTGCAGCTGTGCTGCTGGGACAAGGGCAATTCATTGGAATCATTTTCTCCTATTCTAAGATTGTTTCCTCTATACATGTGATCTCATCAGCTCTGGGGAAATATAAAGCATTTTCCACCTGTGCATTCCACCTCTCTGTTGTCTTCTGATTTTACTGTATGGGTATTGGTGTGTACATGAGTTCTTTTTCTATGCCTATTGCACACACAAGTGCCAAATCCTTAGTTATGTACACTGTCGTCACACCCATGCTGAACCCCTTCATCTACAGTCTGAGGAACAAAGAGCTAATGGGGGCTCTGAAGAGACTCCTTGGTGGAAAAGCATAAAATGTTCATTGGTCCTGGAGCTGAAGAAGTGCAGTGATGGGAGGGCTCAAATCCTCAATGACTAAAGTTATGATTCTTTGAAATTTCATGGCAATTAAACATATCATAGAGCTATGACATTAAATATGTTGAAGAAAAGATAAAATTATGCATGTTGTTACTAAAGGAGAGAATTGCTGTTGATGGTTTTCATCAACCCATAAAGTAAGAAATCTTGACTTTGATGTGCAAGATATTATGCACTGGGGTGCAGGACTGGGTTGCATGTTCTGTATTACTAATGGGAAATAAATAAGACTCTTTTCATTTCTCTAAAGTAAATAGCTGAACTTTCTCTAATTTTTGCCAGAAATATTAACTTAGCGAAAATTAAATTGTGTATTTAATTACAGCACAATCAATTGGCTGACACTTCCTTCCAACTTTTATAGCTTTAACGTTCAAAACTCTGTTCAATCTTCATGGTGAAATGATGATTTACTCAAAAGCTTAAAACCCAGCCTAATAATTCCTCTGGGAATGGAGTGTTGTGAGTAAGGGCACAAATTAATCCTGAATATAGATGCATGTCCATTCAACATCTACTGCTTAATTCAAATGGAATCTCAAAGGGAGTCACATTTTTTTTTTGCATGGACAGGCCCAGGAATTGAACCCAGGTCTCTGGCATGGCAGGCAAGAATTCTGCCTACTGAGCCACTGTAGCCCACCCAATCAGTCACTTTTTAATATGCTTCTCTGAAATCAACTGGAATAGCAGTGTGATCATAAATACTGTCCTCAAATATCTGAAGGAATCTGTGATATAAATAGCAGTTGATTTTTCTATCTGCAAGTCTTCTTACACTGATTATTTTCATGTTTACATCTAATCATTGAATTAGGAAGTCTTGATGTATAATGTGTTATTATGCATATATATTGGGATGCATGCTAGACCTTATGTTCTATATTATTTGAATGGATAACAAATATGACTCTTTCCATTCCTATAAGCAAATATCTTCCATTTCTCTATATTCCTCAAAAACTTTAAAGGGCACTTAATTGAAATATTTTTGTATTTTCTCTTTTCTCCAACTTTTTTTATCACCTATATATTCAAAACTCCTTTCAATCTTCATGAACAGATTACAACTTATTTAAGTGCTTGAAATCATTCCTAAAATACTCTCTAAAATAAAGAGTGTATTGATTCAGGGCCATGAGTTATTCCTGCATAAACATGCATTTTCCTCCAACATCTCCTGCTTTCTTGCAAGAGAACCTCAGTGGTAGTCACTTTTTAATACACTTATTTGAAATGAACTTGAATAACAGAGTGATTATGCATGCTTTATTCAAGTATTTCATGGAATGACAAATAATAAGAAGCATCCTATTATTTTAATGCCCTAATTTTTTTCACATTGTTTATTGCTTATTGTTTCAGCTAGTAATTGCTGCATAACAAACTGTCTCAAAAGTAAGTGGTTTATGGACTGGCCATGATGGCTCAGCAGGCAGAGTTTTCACCTGCCGTGCCAGAAACCCGGGTTCAATTCCTGGTGCCTGCCCATGCAAAAAATAAATAAATAAACTAAAACTAAAAACAAAAAGTAAATGGTTTATGAGAATGCTTTATTATTGCAGCCAATTCTGTGTTGTGGAGATATTTTGATCACTGTAATGCTACTCATTGCAGTGCAGTCAGCTTTTTGTCAACTATGAAGCCTCAGGCTGGTCTTGGCTGTGTCCCCTCATATATTGGGATTAGGTGGTAATAGGTTGGTCTAAGGTGCACTTGACAGTGGTGTTTCCTTCATGTTTCTCTCATCCTACAACAGGCTGGCCTGGGGTTTTCCACATGGCTGAGGTAAAGACCCAAGGGAGAGCTACAAAAACGAGCAGCTCTTGATGCAAAACTGTTACTTCCATATTATTCTCTTGGCCAAAGAAAATTAAACACTTTCAGCTTAAATAGAATCAAAGGTGCATAAATAGATTTGATCTCTCAATAGGGGAACTGTACAGTCTAATGGAAAACACATGGATTTAGAGTAAGGTGGAAAAATGGGCCATTTCTGCAAACAGTCTACCTCAAGAAATAATTTCAATTCAATTCAATAATATGCATTGGGCTCTTTCAAAACCCAATCCTTGAATGATGACACTTTCCATTTTGCCCTAAGTGGCATTGTGAAATTCTTGGAGAACAGGGTGAGATCCAACCTATATTTTATACTCAGCTATGGAATTTCTACTACAGACCACCATGGCTTCCTCAAATATAAATATTCCTCCATGCTCCTCATCTCCTGATCATCATTTTTATCCTCAGTACAAATAAACCTTTTTCCTTCTCATGTCTCCCCAAATGCAGGAACATCTTGCCTGACTTGATAACCCAGAAGAGCCCAGGAATTAATGTGGGGATGGCAGGTTTTACCTGAAGTTTCTTCAGAGACACAGAGATGAGCATGTTATGGATGAGGCACAAAAATGGAAAATTCTCCAATGGTTAACTCTGGAGGATTCGATGGGTTTCAGTCCTCCTCATTTTCTCAGCCACATGCTGTTCCCATTTGCTGCATTTAATCTCAATATCTGGGGGTTCTCTGTTTCAATAGCTGGGGCTCTCCTTCTCTAGGTCTTATCTTTGTCTTCTTTCTCATCCTCACCCTTATGCCACTTACCATTTTTCACTATTTTCCAAAATGTAGATGTAACTCAATTATCCAGAACTGATAGATAGATAAACAAGATGTGGCTTATACATACAATGGAATATTATTGACTCATAAAAAGAATGAAGTTTTAATTTATGCTCCAACATGGGTAAACCTTAAGATATCTTACTGAGTGAAATGAGCCAGACACACAAAAAAGACAAATATTATATCAACTAGCATCTATGAAATACATAGAGTAAGCAAATTCATAGAGATAGGTAACAGATTACAGAGCACCAGGTAACAGGTGCCATGGGATTAAAGAGATATTGTTTAGTGGCTGCTTAATGATTCTATTTGAAGGGCTGAAAAGTTTAGATGTAGGATGTTAGTTATGGTAATCAAATATATTCAATGTAATTATTACCAGTGAATCATACATTTGAAGGTCATAAGATTATGAAATACTGAGCTTTAGTATTGCAATAAAAATTGTTTTAAATTTTGAAAGTATTTTTTAAATTTTTTCCAATTTAAATGAATAGAAATAATATATCCATTAAATAAATTAAGCACCATTCAATGACATGGAAAGAAAATTAAATGAGACATCCCATATAAGTTAGTAGAAACATGCCACGGTGCATAAAAGTTCTAAATGTATTTCTTGTCATTAATAAAGATTTTATAAATGAGGGACTCTATAACAGGTCCTAATTTGTGTTATAAATATTATATTCCTAAGTGTTTTAGCAAAGCCTCATCAAGCAAAAGAGTGTAGCATCCATGGTTTTATGTCAAATAAACAGTTATCCACTTGATTGGAAAGGACAATAAGAAATTTCTGGATACAACAACAGGGGCTCTGTCCTCCCCCAGAGTCAGTGCTTTGAAGATTCAATGGACCTAGTTAAGAGAGGTTCCCCAGTCTTAGACCTCGGATAAACATTATTTCAAGGATTGGATAATCTTTTATTTCGGTGGTTAGATCGAAGGAAGGAAAATGAGTTCATGAAGGATGAATCATACAACTGGATTCATCTCAAAACCTGGTCTCTCAGGAACAGACAATCAGCCAGTGAAATTTTTTTCTGTCAGACTACTTTAGCAAAGAGATATGATGGATCAGTGATTGGATTAACAAGAGACAATTGTGCCTTAAAAAGCAGCTATTTAGTGAATATCTCTTCTATGGCTGTCCCTAAGCTTATGCAACCTCAGGCTACATGGTCTTTGGGGTCTTATCGCTGACTGGGGGAAGGATACCTGACTCCGTCGTGCTGACTTTTGTCTTGAGACAGAGCTTCAGTTTCCTTTATCAAGCACCCAGGGAAGAATTGAACTTCCACCTGGAGACCTTCTTTATGAATACAATATATAGGATAGTTGGAGAGGCAAGTACATACTGCAAGATGGGGTCAGACTGAATGGAACCTGAGAGCTTTTATCTGAGGTCATCTGAGTGTTAATTGAGTCTTGCCCATGACCAAGAGTTATCCTTGCTTGCTTTCTTGTTTTCTTAATTTATGATTGCATTTACTATTTTTCATATTTTTATAGAGGAGGATTCCACTGAATTTGGCAATGCAGGGGTTCATTGTTAACATATAATATTAGGAATGGAAGCCAAATTAAAATAATATATATAAGGGTTAAAGTGAATCTAGAAAAGCAGAAAATCAGACCAAGGAGATTTGTATTTAAGGCAAGTAGGGAAAATCAGAGTATTAGTTATGGAGGTATGGGCTGTAAGGTGAGAGCATTTCTTTTTTATTTTAAAGATAAGATATATTTTAAGATGTGTGTGTATGGATGGGAAATTTCCAGTCCAATGCAGGTAGATACTGTGCTGAAACATCAGTACATGAGATATGCTTTATCACATTGATTATTGATATGAAATATCAAACCTTTTTCTCATTAGAAAGGGGTATACTAAAATCTTTACTTGATGATTATTCCTTCATTGGTGAGGTTAAATATTGTTGGTTTATTAGCCATTCACTTTCTCCTTTGCAAATTGTTCAGATATTTTATTTATGTATGCTTAGGTCTGAGTTTTTTAATCTATTTTTTATTATATTATTTCAAAAAAAACTGCAGGTTTTCCACCAATTTCGTCGTTCAAAAATTAGTTCTTTTATGTCTGTATAGATGTAATTGAGGTGAAATGTTAGAAAGATAATAAACTTTGTGTGGATCTGCTTATCGGTCCTACATGTTATGTTTCTCCCATTGCTTGTCAAACTAAGAAAGTTCTGTTTCGTTTGAGTTCATAAATCACTTTTTATGCACATTGCATCTTGTTTTCACATCTCTGTTTCCTATATGCTATTTTTTTCTTATTTTGATTAGATCTATTTCTACAAGTTACATCACCCTCTGCCATTACTTAGAAGAATGCTTCTTTCCAAATTGGCTTTCACATTCATCCTAGTCAAAAGCATGTTTGGATCCATATATATATTTTTAGCATGGGCAGGCTCCAGGAATTTAACTGGATCCATATATCTTTATATGGGATAAAATTAGAACTTCTGAGACTGCTTTGCATGCATTTTTGAAAACTATATTTGTATGTTATTTTGTTTCCAAAACCTTTTCTATTTAATTATTAATCTACATCAGTATTATTAAATTATTGTTATTTTACTTCTTGTCTTTCTGAATGTAGATTTAGATATTCTATTCAGTTTTGTCTAATATAGTTATATTGAAACAACTATTTGTCATCTGGATTCATTCTCCCTCCCAATTTTTTGTTTCATAAATTTATATTTTCTACAAGTTTGTTGTTGGAAAAATGCATACATTTTCACACACTTTCCCTAAAACACAAAAGAGAACAAAGCAGATGCAGTCCCTGACCATTTATCATACATTTTACAGGAAAATTGAAAATACAATTATAATTGTGCATATGCCATAAAATCCATGGAGAAACATCATATGAAGCAAAGAACTCAGAGTAACAGCAGAGATTATCCTCATTTGCCATGATGTTAGGGAGGGTGTTCTGAGAAGGCCTGTGCATTTTGGACAGGGAACAGAAGCAAGACTGCAGTATGCCCTTTGGACTTGTCAAAAAAAAAGTGGTCAGAACTGAAAATTCTAAAACAATTAATAACAGATCTGTGCACAAGAAAGTGAGCGTGGAATCTGCTTCATCCATTTGGGTCCACAAAAAAGGCAATGCATTCAAATAAATATAGCACAGACCCAGAAAGAACAGGGAGGTCAGAGCAAGATGTGAAGGATGAGATGAGGCAGGAGCAGCAATAACCTCTTCTCCATCTGTGGCCCTTGAGTCTAAAGGAGCCTCCTAAGTAGGCTGCCTGTTCTCTCCCCATCCTCATTCATTCATTTGAATCTCCATTCATAGGACATTTACCCCATTAGCAGGGACTTCTTTCTTTTAAAATTATCCTTGCCTTTAGTGTAGGGGCTTCTGAAATTTTGACCATTTGTCAGAGTCAGATAAACACTTAACTTGTGATCTGTGATGCACACACCAGCATGCACACACACGCACATAACCACGGTTGAAGAAAATATCATAAGGTTATTTTGAATGCACTTTACTATGTAGGAGACACTGGTGCACTTGATGGTATTTTGTTTACTCTATTCTTTAATTGTCACAACACACAGCACTTACCCATCTTTGGGATATAATCTAAGCAAATCTCAGAGGTATGCCTTCAAACACATATTTAAGCAATCCTCTGCTGCATCACTTTTTCTCACCATTGGCATTTCTGTGAAGTCACGTTCTTTAATTCATTCTTGTAATATATGTTTCACCAGTTATTGTTATAGCCAATTACAAACTCATCATATTTGGGTAGAGAAGTTTCTACAATCCTCAGGGAACTAACTTCTGGAGAGGAAGCACATGGTATAAAATAAAAGTGGTACACAATCATAGTTCTAACCATAAAATTAAGTGCACATAAGAAGTCATAGTCTTCTTTTGAGAATGTACAGAATAATATTTGAAAGGACTTGACTCCAGCCTGCCCTGAAGGGATATAGGATATCCATAAGGAACAGGAGTGAAAAAACTTTGAGTGGAACTACTGGAGAGATTCCAGAAGAGGGAAGCAGAAGTATAAAGTCACTGAATATGGAAACTACGGAACTCTGGCAAAGGTGAAAATCAAGTTTAATGTCTTAGATGCTATAAGTAAGGAAAATTTCAGGCCGATTACCCTAACGAATATAGATGTAAAAATTCTCAACAAAATATTAGCAATTTGAATCCAACAAGACATTTAAAGAATTATACACCATACAAAATATTAGCAATTTGAATCCAACAAGACATTTAAAGAATTATACACCATGACCAAGTAGGGATTATGCCATGAATGCAAGGATGTCTCAACACAGGAAAATCAAGTAATGCAATATAGCACATTAACATATCAAAAGGGAAAAAGCACATGATGATCTTGATTGATATTGTAAAAGCATTCAGCAAAATTCAACATCCTTTCCTGATAAAAACATTCCAAAATATAGGAATCAAAGGTAACTATCTCAATGTGATAAAAAGACTACATGAAAAAATGATAGCCAACATTGTACTCAATGGAGAGAGACTGAAAGCATCCCCCCTAAGACCAAGAATGAGACAAGGATGCCCACTGTCACCGCTATTATTCATAATTGGCTACACATTCTAGCTAGAGCAATCAGGCAGGAAAAAGAAATAAAAGGCATCCAAATTGGAAAGGAAAAATTAAAACTTTCATTATTTGCAGATGACATGATACTATATTTAGAAGATCCTGAGAACTCTACAGCAAAGTTACTTACACTAATAAACAAATTCAGCAAAGTAACAGTATATAAAATTAAAGTGCAAAAGCCAGTAACATTTCTACACACAAGCAATGAATTAACTGAGGAGTCAGTTAAGGAAAACATTCCATTCAAAATAGTGACTAAAAGAATTAAGTACTTCAGAGTTAACTTAAGCAGGGATGCCTAGGATCTGTACCCATAAAACTGCATAATGCTGTGAAAAGAAATTAAAGAAAATCTAAATAGGTGGAAAGACATTCCATGCACATGGATAGGAAGGTTAAATAACGTTCAGATATCAATTTTAACCAAACTGATCTACAGATTCAACACAGTATCAATCAAAATTCCAACAATCTACTTTAAAGACCTGGAAAAGCTAGTTCCAAATTCGTCTGGATGAGGAAAAGACTCCAAATAGCTAAAAGCATCCTAAAAAAAAGAATGATGTGGGAGGATTAACACTTCCTGACTTTAAAACCTATTATAAAGCCACAGTTGTCAAAAGAGTATGGTACTGGCACAAAGATAGAACCATTGACCAATGGAATCAAACTGAGAGTGCAGAAATAGATCACCAAATCTATGCTCTACTCATTTTTGATAAGGCCCTTGAATCCTCTGAACTGGAACAAATTAGTTTTTTTTTTAAAAAAAAACAGACATGGAAGAACTGGATATCAATAACCAAAAGAATGAAAGAGGACACCTATCTCACACCCAATACAAAAATTAACTCGAAATGGATCAAACACCTAAGTATATGAACAAGCATTGTAAAGCTTCGAGAAGAAAATGTAGGGAAACATCTTCAAGACCTAGTAATAGGAAGTTGCTTGCTAAATTTAAACCCAAAGCACAAGCCAACAAAAGAAAAAATAGATAAATGGGAGCTCCTGAAAATCAAATGCTTCTGCACCTCAAAAGACTGTCAAAAGGATAAAGAAGCAGCCAACACAATGGGAGAAAATATTTGGAAATCACATATTGGACAAAGGTTTGATATTCTGTATACACAAAGAAATCATACAACTCAACAAAAAAGAGCAAACAACCCAATATAAAATGGGTTCAAGATATGAATAGGCATTTTTCTGAAAAGCAAATACAGATGGCTCAAAAGCATATGAAGAGAGGCTCATTTTTATTGGCTATAAGGGACATGCAGATCAAGACTACAATGAGATACCACCTCAAACCTATAAGAATGACTGCAATTGAACAAAGAGAAAACTATAAATGTTGGAGAGGATATGGAGAAATTGGGACACTTATCCACTGCTGGTGGAAATGTATAATGATGTACTCACTCTGGAAGACTGTTTGCTGGTTCCTTAGGAAACTAAATATTGAGTTGCCTATGACCCAGCAATAGCTCCACTTGGTATATACCCAGAAGAGCTGAAAGCAATGACAGAAACAGACATTTGCACACTGCTATTCATAGCAGCATTACTCACAATCACCAAAGATGGGAACAAGCCCAATGCCCATCAACAGATGAATACATTAAAAAATGTGGTATATACATATGATGGAATATTATGCAAGGGTAAGATAAAATGATTGCCTGAAGCATATCATAATATGGATGAACCTTGAGGAAATAATGTTGAGTTCAATAAGGCAGACACAAAAGGATAGACACTGTATGATTCCACTTTTATGATCATCATAAAGGTAAAATCAGAATAGAATATAGGACACTTAGAGATACATATAAGCTAGAGATAGGTGAATGGTTGACTAATGTGGCTGAACTCCAATGTAAGGAAATAGATAGAAGTGAAAATGCTTCTCTAATGGTTCTATAAGTAATTTTACCATATTGAAGATGTACAAGATTGAAAGGGGTTTAATAGACCTATGTGTCCTGATAAGTGACACTAGAAATATGAATAGTTCTTGCAAAAACTACTTCAAAGGGATGATTTGTTTACAAACAGTGTTTAAATCTAGGGTACAGGGAGAAAATTGCTATTGCATCCTATGGGCTATGTTTAAAAGGAAACCATCAGCAGTACCATAGCAACAACAAAGGTAAATAATGGGGGGGAATGACAAGAGTTAAGAGGAGGTTTAATCTTCCTATTTGGCAAGGGTGTGTTTATTGGTTTTCTTTCTCTTGGTAACAGTGAAACTATCTGAAATTTAAGAGTGTTGATGGAGTATGGGCTTTGGGCCCTATTGGTGAGGCTTGATGAATGCAAGTGGCTGAAGGATGCACTGACTGAGAAGTAGATTGGTGAATGATGGTGTATACTTATGAATGAATGTTGTATTGCTACAAAAAGGAATGAAGTCATGAGGCATGCAACAATGTGAATGAACATGTGGGACATTTGATGAGGCAAAATAAGCCAGAAACAAAAGTACAGCAATGGTATGGTGTCCTTTAGAAAATGCTTATAAGAAAAGAAGGGCCTAGATTGAATGCTTTTGCACCAGACACATTAAGTATGGAGTGGTAATTATTATTTCTGAATTTTGAGAGGTTGGACATTTACATATAAATAATATGATATTTAGAGATAAGAATGAAGCCAGTCAGTTTGGGGTTAAAGTAATTCAGAACACAGAGGTAAGGAAGACATCATATTTTAGAACCATATATACTCTTTGAGACAAAAGGAAGAAAGGCTTTTTGTTCTGGAATTGAAATTTTCTGTAACACATAATCTAATTCAATGTATCTGTATAGCTCATTTGAACAATTGAAACACAGGTAGCCCACAATAAGAAAGAGGTCCTGTAATCCAGTATATCTTAATGTAATGCCAGATACATCTTAGAGTATATTACGCAGATAATCAAAAAGTAAAATCCCTTGAGGGATGGGGAAAAATATGGAACTATTAAACTTTACCACCAGGGAATCCCCTGACACTGTGTCATATTTAGGGACACCCAAATCAATAGGCCATGCTCTTGATCTTGAGGCTTACTCTTGTGTAGGTAGCAGGGAAGCTTACCCTACCTATAGGCATGCCTAAGCATCACCTCTGGAAGACCTCTTTTGGTGCTCAAATGTGGCCTCACTCTCTCTAAGGCTAACTCTGCAAGTGAAATCATTGCTCTCCCCCCTATGTGAGACATGTCATCCAGGGGTGAAAATCTCCCTGCCATAATGGGAGATGACTTCCAGGGATGAATCAGACCCTGACACCATGAGATCAACAATTCCATGCTGACCAAAAGGGGAAAAGAAGTGTAATTAATAAAGTATCACAGAGAGATTTCAAATAGAGTCAAGAGGCTACTCTGGATGTTGCTCTTATGTAAGCTTCAGTTGTAACTTGGTACCTATCATACTGTTCCAAACCCCAACCAGGACCATTCCAGCCAATCCTAAAGAACACCTAGGACAATATGTAAGATTCCACAACTTTTCCATGCACTAGAGTAACTTTCAAGAAACCTGCAACCTCCAAATTGGTCTCTGGACCAGGTAAGTCCTGAAACCTACAAGGCCCAGCCTCTCCAGAACATCAGATAGTTCCATCTCTCCACCCCATATTATAGACAGAACCTTCCAACATGAAAAATTTAGAATGGCCATAGGCCAAACATCCCTAAAAGAGGGGTGGAAAGATCAAAGTTGATGTTGGAGTTATGCAGAGAAGATACGATTTATCAAATGAATATGAAGCTGAATCATTAAATTAATATTTCCTTTAGTCTCTAGTATCTTAGAGCAGCTAGAAGTAATAACCCAAAATTGTGGAATTGTAACCCATTTAAACCTCAGAAATATGTTCTACAACTAATTGTGATGCTGTGCTTTGGATTTTATAGCTTTGTTGTATATACGTTTTTTTCACAAAAAAAAGAAAAAAGTTGATTGTGATGATAAAAAATATTTATGCTTTCTACCCTCCTAAAAAATCTGAGAGGATCATATGTTAGCCCTTGACAAACTCTTGGATCTGTCATGTAACTAACTGTTGAAAAGTGCTTTGAAAACAATTGCTTTATTTCTTTCTTTGCTTTGTATATTTGTGATACTATACACTGAAAAACTTATAAAAACTTACTTAGCAATATTTGGCTTTGGCTCACAAAATTTGTGAGCCTTGTTGCTTACTCTTATCAAGTATGAATTAATACTCTTGATTTTAGATTCATCCATTAATTTTCCTTTTTAACCTTTTAACTCAATTTCTTGTTCATTATCAGACAGACTTGCCAATGAACCCCTTCTAAAGCCATGCATTTCAGTTTCCTGATACTTGTCAGACTTACCCAAATATAACAGTAAAGTATTTTAAACATTTTAATGTCCTTATCCTAGTTACTTCTTTGTATGTGTATGTGTGTGTGCACTAAAATAAATATAGAAAGATATATTAAGTTTGTACCAAATATACAAATGTAGTTTGATCACATACTTATTATTTACTACCACTTTCTCTGAAAATACAACTAATATCATGGAAATGGAATAAAAAATGTTGTTAATTCCTGTTTCAATAGAATGCAAAAAAGAGGAAGAGAATAAATGTTTGAAGAGGGATTTCAGTACATTTTGCTAATAGTGTTTGAGTGGAGGGAGGTTTATTTAATTAATGGGGAAGAAATGTTAACATCTGAAGAGCTTGTGAGGGTCATTAAATGTTTTCTTAGAAGAAAGTCTAATGTATATCAATTATGACAACCCTCCATGTTTGCTTGGGACTAATGGGGATGCAGATCTTTCAGTTTTAAACTGTTAAATTCCTAAGCAAACTGGGATGAGCTAGTCATGGTATTACTGAAACACTATTCTACACACAGTGATTAGAAATCCTTTGAGGAGTCCTCTACCATGAAAGAGGAAAACCTTAATATACTCATGCAATAAAAATTGAAAATAAAAATAAAAAATGTGGAACAAAATTATTTAATAAAAATGAAAAGTTACATCTTAAGAGACATATAAAGAGATATTAAATCTACAAAGTAAAAATTTATTGCATAAAAGCAGTACCAGAGAACTTTGAAACAAGTACTCTTGAAAGTTAAAATATAACTGATATAATTTATTGATTCAGTGATTTGATTCAATGATTTAAAAGATGTTATATTTTTCTCCATGAAACTAAAATAAAATATATAGAGAGAATAAGAAAAATGAAAAAGTATAAAATTAATAAACCTATGCAGAAGTACAAAAAGATGACTAGGTTCATTTCCAAAATGTGTAGAAAAATTTAAAAAGATGGAGTTGACTACATATTTCTCAGAATTGAAAATGTGAGGTGTTCTAGTTTCCTAGCTGCTGGAATGCAATACACCAGAAATGGAAAGACTTTTAAAAGGGGGATTTACTAAGATATGAAGTTTACAGTTATAAAGCTGTGAAAATCTATAAATTAAAGCAAATCTATAAAAATGTCCAATCTAAGGCATCCAGGGAAGGATACCTTGGTTCCAGAAGGCTGATGCAGTTCAGGGTTTCTATCTCAAATGGGAAGGCAATGGAAAATGTGGTGACATCTGTTGGCTTCTTCTCCAGGCCTCTTGCTCCATGAAGTTCTTGCCGGGGCATTTTCTTTCTTCATCTCCAAAGGTTGCTGGCTGGTGAATTCTCTGCTTCTCATGGCTATGTCATTCTGTCATCATTCTCTGCTCCCTCAGAATCTCAAACCTTTTCCAAAAATTCTTCCTCTTTTAAAAGATTCCAATAAAGTATTAAGACCCACCTGGAATGAGTAGAGACATGTTTCCACCTAATCAAGTAGACTACCCACACTTGATTGAGTCACATCTCCATGGAGATAATCTAATTAAAGTTGCCAACATGCAATACTAAATGGGATTAGAAGAAATGGCTCTCTTTATAAAATTGGATGGGGATTAAAACATGGCTTTTATAGGATACATAAATTCTTTCAAACCAACACATGAGGCAACATTTAACCAAGATGCAATTAATTCAACAATATGATTAATAACTAATTGAAATTTTCTTCCTTGGAAATTCCAAATGCATTCTTGAAAACATCTTCTTGAAATTTCTAAATATTAGATATAAACTGATAATTATGAAGCAAAAATTAAAATCGGCCCATGTTTGAAAGAATAGCAGTAATATATCATCAGCATTCACCATAACATCTTATTTGTACATGTTAATAATTAATTCTAGAAGACACAGTAAATAACAATCCCACTCATCCTCACTCTCACACAATCCCAGTGGAACACAACTGCATGAAGAGGGTGTATTAAGGGGAAGATATTTTGATGGTGATCCTGTGGGATCACTCATCACAACAAACTATGGTCAAGTATTTTGGAATCTGCATAAATCATATTGTTTGGAAACATAAAAGTAAGTATGATAGAGACAGATAAATTAAAAAAAAAACATCTGTTGCCTCTGAGAGTTAGGATGTAGCTGTATGTGAGTACAAGTGTATTATGTGACCATTACTTTATATTGTGCAATTTTAATTCCATGTGCTTGTGTTTATTTGAATAAAATATTACAATTAATTCCAAAAATAATTTCTTAAGAATTAAAATGCTCAAATACCTAACTAAATTGAAAGAAAAATAATTTATGTGTCTTGAGTCATCAGTGTTGATTTAATTATTGATTATCATATAGCTTCTGATAATTTCTGTTAACTAATTGAGGAAAATGAAAGGCTTCACTTGAAATATCACTTGATATTCAGTATACTGTACAGAATATTAAACTGCTATATAATATATAATTTACATTAATATGAATTATTGACACCATTGCCAAGCTCTTATTTGAAATTACTTCTACTACTATTGCCTATTTGAGTTTGTCAAGGCTGCTGTAACAAAGTACCACAGACCAGTTGGATTAAACCAGAGAAGTGCATGGTCTCACAGTTCTGGAGGCTAGAAGTCTAAAACCAAATTGTTGGCCTGACCTTGCATCACTTAAGGGAATAATCCATTCCATACCTCTCTCCTGGCTTCTGGAGGAGGAGTGTGCAAATTTCCTCTGCTTATAAGACCACCAGTACTACTGGATTAAAAGGCCATCCTTAATTCAATTTGGCCTCATCTTAATGACATCTTCAAAGTAACCGTTGACAATGTGGCCACATTCATTGGAGCAGGGGTGAAGACATTAGAAAATTTTTATGGGGAAAACAGTTTAATCTATAACACTGCCCATCTTTTTTTTTTTGCTTAAAATGGGCTTCCCTTAGCAGAATCTATAAAATAATA
>NW_027518266.1:0-54472 GCF_023851605.1 Tamandua tetradactyla
TACTTGATTCTTTTACTTGCTACTTTGAATGGAATTTTTCTTAACTGACTCCTCAGGTCATTACTTGTGTATAGAAACATTACTGAATTTTGCTCATTAATTTTGTATCCTTCTGCCTTGCTGTATTTGTTTATTAGTCCAAGTAATTTTGTTGTCATTTTCTCAGGCCTTTCCAGGAATGGTATCATATGATTTGCAAATAATGAAAGTTTTACGTCTTCCTTTCCAATTTGGATGTCTTTTATTCTTTGTCATCCTGATTGCTGTAACTGGAGTTTCTAGTAAAATATTGAATAATAGTGGTGACAGCGGGAATCCTTGTCTTGTTTTTGATCTTAGGAGGACTGCTTTCAATCTTTCTTCATTGAGTATGATGTTGGCTATCAGTTTTTCATATATGCCCTTCATCATATTGAAAAAGTTATATTTGATTCCTATCTTTCCTCTGAAGAACTACATGTTCATAATGAAATAAATCACACTTTATTAAAAGACAATCCATCTCTGATATGTTGCATTCTGGCAGCTGGCAAACTAAAACGGGGGAATATTCCTTATTCATCCCCAAAGGTCTCTGGTTGTGTGGGCTCTGGCTCTCATCATTCTCTCATCATTCTAAAGCTTTCCCCAAAATTCTTCTTCTTTTAAAGGAAGTCAAGACTCACATGTACTGGGTGCAGTCACATCTCCCTGGAGACAATCCACTCAAGTTTCTGCCCAGCAATGATGAATAAGGATTAAAGGACATGGCTTTTCTGGGGTCCACCACAGATTCAAACTGTAACTAATGATATTAACTTCATAAAATTAGTTAGGTAGTTTTCCTTTTTCCTCAAATTTTTGAAAGAGTTTGAGCATTTTGGGAATGTTTGATAAAATTCCCCTGTGAAGCCATCTGGCTCTGGGCTTTTCTTTGTGAGAAGATTTATGATGATGATTGAATCCCTTTGCTTGTGATTGGTTGGTTAAGATCTTCTATTTCTTCCTGAGTCTGTGTAGCTTCTTTCTGAGTTTCCAAGAATTTATCCATTTCATTTAAGTTGTCTAGCCTGATGGCATATAGTTGTTCATAGTATCCTCTTATGATTTTCTTTATTTTTTCAGGGTTTGTCATAATTCATCCCTTCTCATTTCAGATTTTATTTGAATCCTCTCTCTTTTTCTTTGTCAGTTTTGCTAGTGACCCATTACTTTTATTGATTTTCTCAAGGAACAATGTTTGGTTTTGTTTATTCTTTCTATTGTTCTTTGTTCTCCCATTCATTTAACTAAGCTTTAATCATTGTTATTTCTCTCCTTTTATTTGCTTTGGGGCTAGTTTGCTGTTCTTTCTCAAATACCTCTAGGTGAGCAGGTAGGCCCTCGATTTTTGCTCTTTCATGCTTTTTAATATAGGCAGTTAGGGCAATAAATTTCCCTCTCAGCACAGCCTTTTCTGTATCCCATAAATTCTTATACATTGTATTCTTATTTTCATTTGTCTCCAGATAACTACTGATTTCTCTAGCAATTTCTTCTTTGATGCACTGGTTAACTGTGAGTTTTATAATCTCCATATATTGTGAAAGTTCTCATTCTTGGTGTTTATTGATATCCAGCTTCATTCCATTGTGATCAGAGAAAATACTTCAAATAATTTCAGTGTTTTTTAATTTATAAAGACCTGTTTTGTCCCTCAGGATATGATCTATCCTGGAGAATTTTCCATGAGCCCTAGAGAATAATATATATCCTGGTGTTGTGAATGCATAATGACCTATATATACATATATATCTGTCAGGCCTAATTCATTTATCAAGTTTTTAACTTCTCTATTTCTTTGTTGATCTTCTTTCTGTTTGTTCTATCTATAGAGGAGAGTTGTGTATGAAAGTTTCCTATTATTGTTGAAATATATAACAATCCCTTCAGTTTTGCCAATGTCAAACTCATGTACTTTGGAGCTCCTTAATTGGAAACATAAAAATTTATTTCTTCTTGCTGAATTATCCCTTTTTATCAATATATATTGTCCTTCTTTGTCTCTCATGATATCTTTACATTTAATGTCTATTTTATCTAATATTACTATAGTTACTCCTGCTTTCTTTTGGTTACAACTTGTGGAACATGCTTTACCACCCTTTCACTTTCAACATGTTTATGCTTGTGTCTTAGACAAGTCTCTTGTAAGCAGCATATAGTTGGATTTTGCTTCTTAATCCATTCTGCCAATCTATATATTTTAACTGGCATGTTTAGTACATTTTATTACTGAAAATGTTTTTTCTTGAATCCACCACCTCATCTTTTGGACTTTTTTTGTTAAATCTATATATTCTTTTTTGATGCTGCAGCCAAGATGGTGGCTTAGCGAGGTGTGGGATTTTGTTTGTCCTCCAGAACAGCAATTAAATAGCCAGGGACATTACAGAACAACTGCTGGGGCCACGTCAGTGTCTGGACACACAGCACACTCCAGTCTGGACCATCTGGACTGGCTATGAGCCCCCAGAACTGTGAGTTCCCCAAGCCATGGCAGCCAGTGCCCCTCCCCCACAGGCTGCTTCCCACAGGGGAAAGGAAAGGGACTTTATCAGAAGCAGGGGCTGAGTGCAACTAAGCTCAATTGTGGAATTAATTCACAAATTCTGACTACTAAAAATAGACCCCCAGCTCAGCTGAACCTTGTTAAAGTGGAGGTTGATGATTTTTACTCCAGCACTGAGGGGGGAGGGCTGACAGAAGAAGTAAAAATAAAAGAAGAAACGGAGATTTTTGGGATCGGATAGCACATAATACTTGAAAAGGTCTGGGCCCTGAAGGAAAGGAAGGGACAAATAGGATCTGAACGTACACAAAGCAACATACCTACTTATGTTCTTGATTAGCAAACCTGAGGAATGGGGGACCTGCTCTGAGAAGGATTTTTTTCTTTCTTTTTTGTGGCTGTGTTTCTATAAAGTCTTGACTGCCTTTGGATATAGCAGCAGGGCTTCTCAGGCTGCAACTGTCCCAGGCATAGGCAGAAACAAGCTTGCTTGAGAGCTAGTCTGGAGCCTGTGCCTTTGCCAGAGAAGAGGCAGGGCCCAGCTCAGGTGGATTCTCTCCATCAAGGAATTCAGCCCCAGGGTTTATAAATTTGAAGTGATTAAAGCCAGCCTACAACTTCTCCTCTATGTCCACCATGCATTCAGCAGGGAGAGTCTGCCAAAGTTAAAGGTACTGCATCACCTTGTGCTGGGTGGGACCCACAGGCAGATAAGTGCCACAGATTGGGCAAGATAGGAAAAATACAGAGTCCAAAGACTTCACAGAAATGTCTTTGAAACCACTAGGTTTCACCTTCAGGGAAAATTGATCCTGGTGACTCTCTCCTCCTGACAGGAGGCCACTTTGGTCTGGGAAAATCTGGCTGGGGTCTATAATACCTAAGTAGATCCACCTAAGGGTGGTGGGGGGAGGCACCATACAAGCAGGGCAAGAAACAAGAAAACAAGAACTGAAAACTTCTGCTCTGTTAAACAAAACCTAAGCTAGTGGTCCAGAATAAGCTTATCTGAATGGCAAAAAAACAGAAAACAAAGTCATCAAGCAAGAAAATGCTAGGTGAAAGAAGTGAAAGCAATCTCCAGAATAAACTAATTCAGACAATTAAATGCCTATGTGCTAGCAAAAATAACAAATCACACTAAGAAAATGGAGACAAGGCCCTGTCAAAGGAACAAATCATCAACTCAAATGAGATACAGGAGTTGAAACAATTAATTCAGAATGTTTGGGCAGACATGAAAAACCTCATCAAAAATAAGATCAATGTATTGAGAGAGGATATAAAGAAAGCAAGGAATGAATAAAAAGAAGAAACCAAAATTCTGAAAAAACTAATCACACAACTTTTAGGAATGGAAGAAACAGTACAAGAGATGAAAGAATAATTGAAACATACAATGTCAGATTTCAAGAGGCAGAAGATAGGATTGGTGAACTGGAGGACAGAACATCTGAAATCCAACAAGCAAAAGAAAATATAAGAAAAAGAATGGAAAAATATGAGCAGGGACTCTGGGAATTGAATGACAATGTGAAGCACATGAATATACATGTTGTGTTGTCCCAGAAGGAGAAGAGAAGGGAAAAGGAGGAGAAAAGCTATGGAGGAAATTATCACTGAAAATTTCCCAACTCTTATGAAAGACTTAAAATTACAGGTCCAATAAGTGCAGCATAACCCAAACAGAATAGATCCAAATAGATGTACTCCAAGACACTTACTAATCTGAATGTCAGTGGTCAATGAGAAAGAGAGAATCTTGAAAGCAGCCAGAGAAAATCAATCCATCACATATCAGGGAAACCCAAAAAGTATATGTGTAGATTTCTCAGTGGAAACCATGGAGGTGAGAAGACAGAGGAATGATATATTTAAACTACTAAAAGAAAAACAGTGAACCAAGAATTCCATATCCAGCAAAATTGTCCTTCAAAGTGAGAAATTAAAACATTTTGAGACAAAAAATCAGTGAGAGAATTTGTGACCAACAGACTAGCTCTGCAAGAAATACTAAGGGGAGCCTACTGGAGAAAGATAGGAAAAGACAGGAGAGAGAGGTGTGGAGAAGAGTGTAGAAATGAATACTATTAGTAAAGGTAAAAAGAAAAAAACTTAGATATGACATATAAAGTCCAAAAGGCAAAACAGTAGAAGAAAGTACTGTCCATACAGTAATAACACTAAATGCTAATGGATTAAATCCCCCAATCAAAATACATAGACTGGCAATAGGATTAAAAAACAGGACCTATCTATATGCTGTCTAAAGGAAATGCATCTTAGACTCAAGGATAAACATAGGTTGAAAGTGAGAACTTGGGAAAAGGTATTTCATGCAAACAACAATCAGAAAAAAGAAGGAATAGCTATACAAATATCCAACAAATTAGACTTCAAATGTAGAACAATTAGAAGAGACAAAGAAGGACACTATGTATTAATAAGAGGAAAAATTCAACAAGAAGACATAGCAATCATATATATTTATGCACCAAGGTAGAGTGCTCCAAAATACATGAGGTAAACACTGAAAAGAGAAATAGACACATCTATCATAATAGTTGGAGGTTTCAATTCCCCCTTTCATCAAGGGACAGAACATCTAGAAAGAGGATCAATGAAGAAACAGAGAATCTGAATAGTGCAATAAATCAACTACACTTAACAGATATTTATAGAACATTACACCCCACAATAGCAGGATACACCTTTTTCCAAAGTGCTCATGAATCATTCTCAAGTATACACCATACGTGGGTTACAAAGCATGTCTCAATAAATTTAAAAAGATTGAAATCATACAAAACACTTTCTGAGATCATAAAGGAATCAAGCTGGAAATCAATAATAGGCAGAGTATCAAAAAATTCACAAATGCGTGGAGGCTCAACAACACACTCTAAAAGAACCAGTGGGTCAAGATAGAAATTACAAGAGAAATCAGCAAATATCTCAAGGCAAATGAAAATGAAAACACAACATATCAAAACTTATGGGATGCAGCAAGGGCAGTGCTAAGAGGGAAATTTATTGCTCTGGATACCTATATCAAAAAAGAAGAAAGGGTAAAAATCTAGGAATCGACTGTCCACTTGGAAGAACTAGAGAAAGAACAGCAAACTAACCCCAAAGCAAGCAAAAGGAAAGAAATAATGAAGATTAGAGCAGAAATAATTGAAATTGAGAACATGAAAACAATTGAGAGAATCAACAAAAAACCAGAACTTGGTTCTATGAGAAAATCAATAAGACTGATGGACCCTTAGCAAGGTTGACAAAAAGAATAAAAGAGAGGATGCAGATAAATAAAATCAGAAATAAAAACATAACCACTGAACCCACACACACACACAAAAATTAATGAGAGGATACTATGAACAACTTTGTGTTAATAAATTCGACAATGTAGATGAAATGGGCAACTTTCTATAAAGGCATGAACAAACAACTTCATCTGGATAAAAAAAATAGATGCCCTCAACAAAGTAATCACAAGTAAAGAAATTGAATCATTCATTAAGAAACTCTCTCCAAAATAAAGTCCAGGACCTGATGGCTTCACATGTGAATTCTACCAAACATTCAAGAAAGAATTAGTACAAATCCTGCTCAAACTCTTCAGAAAAAATTGAAGAGGAGGGAAAACTACCTAACTCATTCTACGAAGCCAACATCACCCTCATACCAAAGCCAGACAAAGATATTACAAAAAAGAAAACTACAGTCCAATCTCTCTAATGAATATAGATGCAAAAATCCTCAACAAAATTTTAGCAAATGGAATCCAGCAGCACATTAAAAGAATGATACACCATGACCAAGCAGGATTCACCTCAGTTATGCAAGTATGGTTCAACATAAGAAAATCAATTAATATAATACACCATACAACAAATCAAAGCAGAAAAACCACATGATCATCTCGATTGATGCAGAAAAGGTATTTGAAAAAATTCAACACCCCCTCCTGTTGAAAATGCATCAAAGGATAAGAATAAAAGGGAGCTTCCTAAAAATGATAAAGGGAATATATAAAAAACCCACAGCTAACATTATTCTCAATGGAAAAAAAAATGAAAATGTTTTCCCTAAGATCAAGAACAAGACAAGGATATCCAATATCACCACCGTTATTCAACTCTGTGTTGGAAGTTCTAGCCAGAGCAATTAGACAAGAAAAAAAAATACAAGTCATCAAAATTGGTAAGGAAGAGTAAAACTCTCACTGTTTGCAGATGATATAATACCATATGTCAAAAAAACCCAAAACCACAGCAAAACTACTAGAGCTAATAAATGAGTACAGCAAATAGCAGATTACAAGATTAACACTCAAAACCTGTTGTGTTTCTATACACTAGCAATGAACAACCTGAGGGGAAAATCAAGAAAAAAATTCCATTGACGATTGCAACCAAAAAAAAATATTTAGGAATAAATTTAGCCAAAGAGACAAAAGGCCTAAACAAAGCGAACTACAAGAAATTGTTCAAAGAAATCACAGAAGACCTAAATAGGTGGAAGTGCATATGATGTTCATGGATTGAAAGACTAAATATAGTTAAGATGTCAACTCTACCTAAATTGATTTACAGATTCAATGCAATACCAATTGAAATCCCAACAACTTACTTTTCAGAAATAGTAAAATCAATAACCAAAATTATCTGGAAGGGCAAGGTGCCCCAAATAGCTAAAAGTATCCTTAGAAAAAAATGTAGTCAGAGGTCTCACGCTACCTGACTTTAAGGTGTATTATGAAACTACAGTAGTCAAAACAGCATGGTACTGGCATAAAGACAGATACCCTGAATAATGGAATAGAATAGAATGTTCAGATATAGATCCTTTCATCTATGCACAATTGATATTTGATAAGGCTGTCAAGCCAACTCACCTGGGAAAGAACAGTCTCTTCAATAAATGGTGCCTACAGAATTGGATATCTATATGCAAAAGAATAAAAGAGGACCCATATCTCACACCCTATAAAAAATTAACCCAAAATGCATCAAAGACCTAAACATTAGATCTGAGACTATAAAACTGAAAAAAATGTAAGGAAATATCTTATAAATCTTTTAATAGGATGCAGTGTCCAAGGCCTTGCAACCAAGGCACAAGTGTTGAAAAAAGAAATAAATAACTGGGAACTCCCCAAAATTAAACACTTTTGTGCATCAAAGATCTTCATCAAGAAAGTAAAAGACAGCGTACGCAATGGGAGACCATATTTGGAAATGACATATCACATAAAGGTCTAGTATCCAGAATAAATAAAAAGATTGTTCAACTCAAGAACAAAAAGACAGACAACGCAATTACAAAATGAGCAAAAGACTTGAACAAACACTTTTCAGAAGAAGAAATACAAATGGGCAAAAGGTACATGAAAAGATGCTCAACTTCCCTTGCTATTAAGGATATGCAAATCAAAACAACAATTAGATATCATCTCACACCCAACAGAATGACCATTGTCAATAAAACATTAAGCGACAAGTGCTGGAGTGGATGTGGAGAAAGAGGCACACTTATCCACTGATGGTGGGAATGATACAACCGCTGTGGAAAGCAGTTTGGTGGTTCCTCAAGAAGCTAAATATAGGGCTTCCATATGACACGGCAATACCATTGTTAGGACATAAGGGAAAGGACACAAACGGACATTTGCACACCAAAGTTTATAGCGGCATTATTTGCAATTGCAAAGAGATAGAAACAGCCAAAATGTTCAAGAGATGAGTGGCTAAAAAAAACTGTGGTATATACATATGATGGAATGTTATGCAGCTATAAGACAGAATAAACTTATGAAGTATGAAGCAACATGGATGGACCTTAAGGACAATATGCTGCGTGAGATTAACCAGAAACAAAATGACAAATATTGTATGGTCTCACTGATATGAACTGACATTTATGAATAAACTTGGAGAATTTCGTTGGTAACAGACCATAAGAAGATAGAAATAGGGTAAGATATTGGACACTTCAGGCTGAGGAGATACAGATTGAGCAACGGGACTGATTGTAAAAACTCAGAAATAGGTAGCACAATATTACCTAACTGTAATACAATTATGTTAAAACACTGGATGAAGCTGAATGTGAAAATGATAGAGGGAGGAGGGCTGGGAGCACAAATGAAATCAGAAAGAAAGAAAGATGATAAAGACTGAGATGGTATAATATAGGAATGCCTAGAGTCTGTAATGATAGGGACTAAATTTGCAAATTTAAAAAATATTTTTGCATGAGGAAGAGCAATGGAATGTCATTACTGTAGGGTGTTGAAAAAAGATGGTAATTAATATTTTCAAATTTTTAACGTGTGTGTGACTAAAACAAATAATGTTTGTTTGGTTCAAAATTTATATTTTGACTAATGCATTCCCAATATAACTTATGTAGACAGCTTAATTGAACACCATAAATACATGTAACCTTGAGTAGGGCATGAGATTTTGTTGGTTTGTCCAGAGTGATGCCCCGATAAATTCCAGAGTGATTTGAACAGTGAATAAAAAAGTACTGGAAAAGTCCCCTTTGGGGAATGGTGAGAATGGAGGAAAATTTCAACTTCCCCAAGTTGAATTCTTGATACTCTCACAAGCAGTGTGGACAACCAAAGCTATTGGCTGAGTGCCCAGTCTTGGGGTTTGTTCATATGAAACTTAACCCCACAAAGGATAGGTCAAGCTTACTTAAAATTAGGCCTAAAAGCCTCCCCCAAGAGAACTCTTTTCTTGCTCAGATGTGTCCTCTCTGTCCAGCCAACACAACAAGCCAACTCACTGCCTTCCTCCTGTCTATGTGGGACATGACTCCCAGGTGTGTGGACCTTCCTGGCAACATGGGACTTAAATCCTAGAATGAGCTGAAGTCAGCATCAAGGGATTGAGAAAACCTTCTTTCCCAAAAGGGGGAAGAGTGAAATGAGACAAGTTAAAGTGTCAATGGCTGAGAGATTCCAAACAGAGTCGATAGATTATCCTGGAGGTTATTCTTATGCATTAAATAGATTTCACCTTGTTAGTCAAGATGTAATGGAGAGGCTGGAGGGAACTGCCTGAAAATGTAGAGCTATGTTCCAGTAGCCATGTTTCTTGAAGCTGAGTGTATAATTATATAGCCTTCACAATGTAACTGTGTGATTGTGAAAACCTTGTGTTTGATGCTCCTTTTTTCTGTCTTATCAACAGATGAGTAAAATATATGGAATAAAAATAAATAATAGGGGAACAAATGTTAAAATAAATTTAGATAGAAATGCTAGTGATCAATGAAAGGGAGCAGTAAGGGGTATGGTATGTTTGGATTTTTTTCTGTTGTCTTTTTATTTCTTTTTCAGAATTGATGCAAAAGTTCTAAGAAATTATCATGATGATGAATACGCAACTATGTGTATTCATCCCTTTAGTCTCTTTAGTATTTTTGTAGGACCAGTCTCTTATTGACAAATTCTTCCAGGATTTGTTTCTCTGAGAAAATTTTAATCTCTCCCAAAGATTTTTTTATTATTTTTTATTTAAAAAACAAACAATACACTTAGATCTACTCAAAATGTGTATCTTAGTTAGCTGAACCATAAGCATATTTAAATTAAGTATCCATTTAATTACTGTAAAGCCTGTGTTTGCACAGTAAGTTTCATAAAGCAATTTAAAATTAAGGCAACAAGGAAAAAATCTACATATTAGGATAGAAAATTTTTTAGATTCTAAGTATTAAGCACTAACTAGTCACTATTTGATCAGCTGTCATAACTGTAAATGTTCTCAAAAATCAAGTAGAAAGTTCTTATAAATATCTGTATTGCTATGGTAATGAAAAATATTATCAAATATTTTCCTGATTTCAGGAAATTATGAAGATACAAACATTTTTACAATTATCATATGGGAATATTAACCACCTAGAATGGGTATCTTAGGTAGATTATCCATAGGTATATTAAATATATTTAAAAGTCTAAGTAATCAGAATACAATATATTTGCACAATATTGTTTGTACAATATGCTTCATAAACCATTTAAAATTAAAACAAGGAAGGAAAAAAATCTATAAATGCAGATGTGCTGGTTTGAAATGATGTATGCACCATAGAAAAGCCATGTTTTAATCCTAATCCCATTTTGTAAAGGCAGCTGTTTCTTCTAATCCTTATTCAGTACTGTATGTTTGAATCTATAGTTAGATCATTTCCCTGGAGATATGACTCAACCAAGAATGGTTGTTAAGATAGATTAGGTGGAGACATGTCTCCACCCATTCAGGTGCATCCTGATTATTTGCTGGAATCCTTTAAAAGAGAATGACAAGACAGAATACCAGGAGATTATGAGATAGCAGAACGATATAGCCACACAAAGCAGATAGTCCACCAGCCAGTGACGTTTGAAGATGAAGAAGGAAAATGCCTCTCAGAAAGCTTCCTGAAAGAGGAAGCTGGGGGAGAAAGCTAGCAGATGATGCTGGGTTTGCCATGTGTCTTTGCAGCTGAGAGAGAAACCCTGACTATTTTGCTATGTGCCTTTCCACCTGAGAAAGAAACCCTGAACTTCACTGGCCTTCTTTAATCAAAGTATCTTTCCCTGGATGCCTTAAATTGGGCATTTCTATAGACTTATTTCAATTGGAACATTTCCATGGTCTAAAACTGTTAACTTGCAGCTTATTAAACTCCTCTTCTTAAAAGCTGTTCTGTTTCTGTTACATTGCATTCCAGCAGCTAGTAAACTAGAACAACAGATATCAGATATCAGATAACTTAAATTCTAAATATTAAACAGTATCTTAAATACTTTGGCTAACTGTTAAAACTGCGCATTTTCAAAATATCAAGTAAAAAGTCATTACAAATATCAACTTTGCTATAGCAGTGAGCTATGTAACTAAATATTTTCAAATTTTTTATTTCAGGAATTTATTTTATCTAATAGTATTATAATTCTGTACAGTTTTTTTTTTGCATAGGCAGGCACCAAGAAATGAACCTGGATCTCTGGCATGGCAGACAAGAACTTTGCCTTCTGAGCCACCATGACCAGCCCTTGCCCAACTGATTTTTAATTGTAAAATATAACACACACACACACACACACACACATATATATATATATACACACACAAACAAACACACACACAAAGAAAAGAAAGGAAAAAACCCAGCAATTTTCAAAGCATGTATCAACAAGCAGCTATAGAAAAATTTCCAGAGTTTTTCATGGGCTACCATGCCCACAACTCAGATTTTTCCTCTTAGCTGCTCTAAAACACTGATGGATTTATGAGAATCATAATAATGGAATCATACAGTATATGACCTTTTGTGTCTGACTTATTTCAACCAGCATTATGTCCTTAAGGTATATCCACATAGTCATATGTTTTGGGACATCATTTTGTCTAAATGCTGCATAATATTTCATTATATGTATACACCACATTTTTTCATTCACTCCTCTGTTGATGAGCACATGGATGGTTTCCATCTCTTGGCAATTGTGAATAGTGCTGCTATGAACATTTGCAAATATCTGTTCGTGTTAGTATCCTCAACTCTTCTGGGTATATACTGAGCATTGGTATTTTTGGGTCATAGGGCAGTTCAATATTTAATTTCCTGAGGAACCACCAAGCTGATTTCCACAGAAGTTGAACCATTTTAAATTCCCACCAACAGTGAATAAGTGTTCTAATTTTTCCACATTCTCTCCAACATTTATACTTTCCTGTTCATTTAATAGTAGCCACGCTTATAAGTGTGAGGTGAGATCTCATTGTTGCCTTAATTTGCATTTCTCTTATATTCAATGAAGAGGAGCAGCTCTTCATGTGCCTTTTACCCCTCTGTATTTTTTCTTCATAAAAGTGTCTATTCATTTCCTCTGCCCATTTTATAATTGGGTTGTTTGTTCTTTTGTTTTTGAGCTGTGTTTTCTTCATGTACACAGAATACAAAGCCTTTATCTGATATGTGGTTTCCAAATATTTTTTCCCATTGAGTTGTCTGCTTCTTCATCTTTTTAACAAAGTCCTTTGAAGCATAGAAGCTCTTGATTTTAAGGAGTTCCTATTTATCTATTTTTTCTTTCACAGCATGTGCTTTAGGTACAAAGTTTAAGAAGCTACCTCCTATTACTAGATCTTGAAGATGTTTCCATATATTTGTTTCAGGAAGTTTTATATTTTTCATATATACACTTTATGATAAGATCAAGAGACCTGACATTTGGGTGTTTGATCCATTTTGTCTGAGGTCTCTTTACCTTCCATACAAATTTGATAACTAATTTTTCCATCTTCAAAGTAGGTTGTTTGGATTTATATTGGCACAGCAATGAACTTGTAGATCAGCTTGGGCAAAGTTGACCTTTGGAGATGAAGAAGAAAATGTCTCCCAGGAAGCTTCATGAAACAGGAAACCAGAAGAAGCTAACAGATGATGCCATGTTCACCATGTCCCCTTTCAGATGAGAGAAGGACCTTGACTGTGTTCACCATGTGCCCTTCCAAGAGAGAAACCCTGACCCTATTCACCATGTGCCTTTCCAGATGAGAAACCCTGACTGTGTTCACCATGTGCCCTTCCACTTGAGAGAGAAATCCTGAACTTCATTGGTCTTCTTGAACCAAGGTATTTTCCCTGGATATTGTTGATTGGACATTTCTATAAACTTGCTTTAACTGGGACATTATCTTGGCCTTAGAACTGCAAATGAGCAAATTATTAAATTCCCCCTTTTAAAAGCCATTCTGTTTCTGGTATATTGCATTCCAGCAGCTAGAAAACTAGTACACTTTCCCAGTTTGCTTATTTTTGCTTTAGTCTTTATTATTTCTCTTCTTTTATTTGCTTTGGGGTTTGTTGTTCTTTTTCTAAATTCTCCAGGTGACCAGCTAAATCCTCAAGTTCTGCTCATTCTTGTATTTTTTAATATCAGCATTTATGGCAATAAATTTCCCTCTCAGCACTGCCTTTGCCTAATCCAATAAGTTTTTTATTTATTTATTTATTTATTTATTTATTTATTTATTTATTTATTGCATGAGCAGGAACTGGGAATTGAACCTGGGTCTCCAACATTGCAAGTGAGTACTCTACCTGCTGAGCCACTGTGGCCTACCCATACCATTAAGTTTTAATATGTTGTATTCTCAATATTCATCTCCAGATATTTACTGATTTCTCTAGCAATTTCTTCCTTAATGCACTGATTATCTAAGTGTGCATTGTTTAATCTCCATATAATTGTGAAAGCTCTGGTTCTTTTGTGATTATTAATTTCCAACTTTATTCTACTGTGATTAGAGACAGTTCTCTGGATATCAATCTTCAACAATAAAAGGTTAAAAACAGTACATAGTCTCATCAAAGTCTGTTACAGGAATGGTCTGTTCTAAGACAAAATTCTCCTCGGGCTCTGGTCCAGTAAAGCTCAGAACAAGTTACTTGAAGCCAACATACAGAGGAGAGGCAGTCATAGGATAAATACTCTCATTTTCATAGGGAGAAATTGGAAGGAACACTGGGGTCACTGGATCCAAGCAATTTTGAATACCTACAGAACATACTCTATCAGATTTCAAAGTCTGAAAGTCATTTATCTTTGGGGATTTAGAAAGTGGCAGTCCCATCCTTTCCAAGGGCCTACATGGTTGCCTGCCTCTCTTCTTATGCAGCTTTGAGTGAAATTGGGGAGACTACCTGTTCTAGTTTGCTAGCTGCCAGAATGCAACACACCAGAGACGGATTGGTTTTTAATAAAAGGGGATTTATTTTGTTAGTTCTTCAGAGGAAAGCAAGCTAACTTTCCACTGAGGTTCTTTCTTACGTGGAAGGCACGGGATGGCCTCTGCTGGTCTTCTCTCCAGGCCCCTGGGTTCCAACAACTTTCCCCAGGCTGACTTCTTTCTGCATCTCCACAGGCCTGGGCTAAGCTGCAAGTGCTGAGATGAGGAATGCCAAGTTGCTTAGGCTGTGCTACCTTGTGCTCTCTCATTTAAGCACCAGCCATTAAGTCAAATGTCACTCATTGCAGCAGACATGCCTCCTAAATGACTGCAGATGTAATTAGCAACAGATGAGGTTCACGTACCATTGGTTTATGCCTGCAGCAACAAAACTAGGTATGCTCACATGGCCAAGTTGGCAACTGAATCTAACTATCACACTACCTTTTTCTTAACTCTAAACTCTCCAAGCATCATGGCAGTACCCAGGCTCTCTGCCATCTTCATGGTACATGCTCACCTCTCCTTGTGGTGGCAGCCCAACTCTCCCCAGTCCCCAAGAAGTGTGCTCCACACTCTCCAGGGCCTGTGGTACCACATCTTTTCCACTGGAACAAGGTGGAAGGAGCATTCTCTGCCTTCAGGGAAAACTCAACCTCTCCATGTGTTTGCATATGTCCACTCTCCTGGTCTGACACTTCTTGACTTCAGACCCCAGCCTCCATGGTTCTGCATCTCAAACATTTTACTTTCACTATTTCCCTTTTCTTAGACCCCCAGTTGAGATAGGCAGTGGTTCTGTTTATGCAGGTCCTACAGTACTCTTATTGCCTTTCTATGTAGCAAGCAAGGATCCTGCTCTTCAGACAGGAGTTTCCAATCCTTCTTGGATAAGTCCATGTCCAATCCTGGCTTTTTCTGAAACGGCTGACTATCTGCATTTGGCTAAATTCTCATGTGGGGCACTATTCTCTGAGCTCTCCCATTCTGGACATCCAGAATTTTCCAGAACATCAATTTCTGGCTTCTTTCTACTCAAGAGTTCAATTTTCTCTTTCTTCTTGCATTTTGCTATAAACTGCAAGAGAAAAACAGGCTGTACTTTCCACATTTGAGGGAGGATAAGATTAAAGCATTTGTAAGCTTGCTCTGTGTTTGTATATCATCAAACAGTGGAAAACCATTACTCTTATCTATCTGTTTGTTAAGCTGAAAGCAGCTTAAGATGATTGTCTACTTTGTCTATCTGTTCTATTTGCATATCCGTATATTTGCATTTGCCTATCTGGAAAATATCCTCCTACTCATGGGGAAACTCTCAATTTGTTCTTAAAATTAAAGATACCTCCTCAAGGCAAACAGGAACCCTCCCTGGTTTTCAATGGATAGCTTAACTCCAAATGGACCCTTTACCTGTTCAATAGCTAACAAAAAATAAAATCGGGCCTCTGACTATCTCTTGGGTCAGAGACTTCCTTGTTTTCTGACTTTGAGTCATAGGCTTTTTTCTTCCCACACCAATTCTTTGCTGGACAAAGAATAACTTTCATAGATGGTGACACCCACACACATTAAATTTGTAAATCTCTTCTGCTATATATCCAAACTCGCCTCGGCGATCTCACCCGAGATGCTTCTCTCAGCCAGCCAACCGTTCCAGGATGGGGTACGCTGTCTTTTTTATCTCTGTTGTGGCTTTGGGCGCTTTCTGTATCGTTTCTACTCCCCTAGTAGGTGTCCTGGAGAAGAAACTAAGATCCGCGCATCTTACTAAGCCGCCATCTTCCAGGAAGTCTCCGTGGCATGTAAATGTCTTGATTGATTTACTAAGGAAGTTGATTTATTTCAGTAGCCTAAGGCCTTGTGTTTGTGGGATGTTTGTACAGCAGAAAACAAGGTATCGTGTTGGGCACTCAGTGTGGTGATTTGTTTCAGGGCAGGTATAGGTTCACATTGGGGATCTTATGCTGATGCTTGTGAATGTGGGCACCCAGTGTCCAGGGAGTATGCAGCTGGGCAGTTACACTGGTCTGGGGGTGGCATAACCCTTGTGTGTGTTGGTCTAAGGCGTGGGGCCCTTTGTACACAAATGTAGAGCTGTGGCAGCAGGCTGGTGTTATGCCTTCATGTATTGGGTGTTGATGTGATCCAATTACACAGGTCAGCACTTTCTCAGAACTGGGAAGTGTGGCTGAGGCCGGCCGTGCACATGCATGGTCCTAGTTCTGCTATAAAATGAGGTTCCCAGAGCTGAATGATGTGATTGGGGCCTGTGCACATGCATGGTCTAGAAGTGCCATAAACTGATGTGCAGAGTTCAGGGGAGCATGATGAGGATGCGCAATACTATGAGCAGGGAAGCAGGGGTAGCCCGAGTATGTAGGTTAGTGCAGCCACAGCCTTTATAAGCTGGCAACAGGGAGGGAGATATAGTACTTGGGAGAGGTGCAGGAGAGGTGGACTGTGCTGCATTTGGGGTGCAGGGGGGCAAGTGTGTGCACTGGGGGTTGGTTGGGTGGGGGCACCTGGAGTGTGTGGAATGGAAGTGGGTTTTGGGGTTTGGGTGTGTGGGGTGTGGGGTGAGTCATTGGTCAAGGGGCTGCACTGGTGAGGTTGGTGCACCCAAGAAACGTGGTCTGGCTTACTTCCTAGCCCCCTTGCTCACTCCTATGGGCTCCATGCCTTTGTGCCAAACTCCAGCTTTCTGCCTCTCAGTTCCTTAGCCAGCCCCCTGTGGTGGATTATCACTAGTCTCTGGGTTCACTGTGGTTGCTGTACACTGAAACTACTTGGGGATGTTAGACTCCACCTTAACTATAAATGCAGATAGAACAAAAATAAAGGAATTGAAATAACTGTATCCTGTAAACAGTAATTTAAAAAAAGCAGGAGTAGCTATATGAATTTAACGAAGCAAAATTCAGATGAAGCAAAACTATCAAAGAGAAAGAGTGATATTACATATTGACAAAAGGGATCAATTTTCCAAGAAGACACAACAGTACTTGATATGTATGTACCTAACAAGAAAACAAAAATATGCCTAAGACAAAAAAGACTAGCACTGCAAGGAGCAAAAGCCAAATCCACAGTTAGCATTGGAAACTTCACTGCTCCTCTCTCATTAACTGACATATCCAGCAGGAATAAAATCATGAGAGAGCTGAACTGGACAGCACCATCAATCTACTGGTTTTAATTGACATTTATAGAATATTTCCTACAACAACAGTGGAGGAAGCATTTCTTTCAATCTCATTTGGAGCACTCACTAAATTATAAAATATTCCCAGGATCAGAAAACAAATCTATACACATTTTAAAGAATGAAAATCATACACAGTCTGCCCTCAGATGACAGTGGAATTAAACAAAAAAGTAAAACAGCATGAGAGTTGGAAAATCCCAGTATATCTGGAAAGTAAACAACACACTTCTAAAAAACACATAGGTCAAACAGAAAATCTCAAGAGAAATAAGTATTTTTAAGATAAATATGATAAATTTTGAGATAAATATACATTGAAAAGAGGTGCTTAGAAGGGAGTTTATAGTAATGAATGTGTAGATTAGAGAGGAAAAGAGATATAAAAATCAGTGATCTGATTCCTCACTTTAGGATATGAAAGAAAGAAAAGCTATATAAACAAAAATAACCCAAAGATAGAAAGAGAATAGGTGTCTCTTCCTTCACTCGTTTATTCTCCTAACTGAAGCCTAGTGCAGGATGGGTAGGCAGGAATCCAGTTTGTCTTTTTGTTGGATACTAAATCTATGGGTCCCTGGACACAGAATAAATCGTCAACAAATATTTGTTGAATGTAATAATTTTAATGCATGAACTTACTTGATTATTATGGTGATTCAAGGACATAAACATAAGGGCTTTATACCAAATTTTATTATGTAAATATTTGAATAATATTATGATAAAGTAAATTCATCCTTTTGCATAAAACTTGTGCAAGAATATGAGTGGTACCATTATTCATAACACCAAAAAATGTGCAAACAACCCAAATGTTAATCACCTGAAGAAATTATTTTTAAAATTCTGTAAATCATACAATGGAAAATTATCAAGCAAAAAAGGTGATAAAGTACTGATACTTGCTAAAACAGGGATGAAACTGAAAATATTATGCTTCATGAAAGAAGCAAGAAACAAAGTCCATGGAGGAGTGATTGTGAGTACATGAAGTGTGCTGAGTAAGTAAAAACATAAAGACAGATAAAAGATTAGAGATCACTAGGAGATGAGAGAAAAAAGTGGTGGCAAGGAATTGCTATGGGTAGAGTTTCTTTTTGAGGTGATGAAAATGTTCTTGGATTTGATAGAGGTGCTGATTGAACAACCCAGAGTTGTATACTTTAAAAGGCTGAACTTTATGCTACGCAAATTATATTTGAGTTAAAAAATCTTAAGTGTCCCCCTAAGATCAGGAACAAGACAAGGATGTCCACTATCACCACTATTGTTCAACATTGTGTTGGAGGTTCTAGCCAGAGCAATTAGACAAGAAAAAGAAATACAAGGCATCAAAATTGGAAAGGAAGAAGTAAAACTATCACTGTTTGCAGACGATATGATACTATACGTCGAAAACCCGGAAAAATCCACAACAAAACTACTAGAGCTAATAAATGAGTACAGCAAAGTAGCAGGTTACAAGATCAACATTCAAAAATCTGTAGCATTTCTATACACTAGTAATGAACAAGCTGAGGGGGAAATCAAGAAATGAATCCCATTTACAATTGCAACTAAAAGAATAAAATACTTAGGAATAAATTTAACTAAAGAGACAAAAAACCTATATAAAGAAAACTACAAAAAACTGCTAAAAGAAATCACAGAAGACCTAAACAGATGGAAGGGCATACCGTGTTCATGGATTGGAAGACTAAATATAGTTAAGATGTCAATCCTACCTAAATTGATTTACAGATTCAATGCAATACCAATCAAAATCCCAACAACGTATTTTTCAGAAATAGAAAAACCAATAAGCAAATTTATCTGGAAGGGCAGGGTGCCCCGAATTGCTAAAAACATCTTGAGGAAAAAAAATGAAGCTGGAGGTCTCGCGCTGCCTGACTTTAAGGCATATTATGAAGCCACAGTGGTCAAAACAGCATGGTATTGGCATAAAGATAGATATATCGACCAATGGAATCGAATAGAGTGCTCAGATATAGACCCTCTCATCTATGGACATTTGATCTTTGATAAGGCAGTCAAGCCAACTCACCTGGGACAGAGCAGTCTCTTCAATAAATGGTGCCTAGAGAATTGGATATCCATATGCAAAAGAATGAAAGAAGACCCATCTCTCACACCCTATACAAAAGTTAACTCAAAATGGATCAAAGATCTAAACATTAGGTCTAAGACCATAAAACAGTTAGAGGAAAATGTTGGGAGATATCTTATGGATCTTACAACTGGAGGCGGTTTTATGGACCTTAAACCTAAAGCAAGAGCACTGAAGAAGGAAATAAATAAATGGGAACTCCTCAAAATTAAACACTTTCATGCATCAAAGAACTTCATCAAGAAAGTAGAAAGACAGCCTTCACAATGGGAGACAATATTTGGAAATGATATATCAGATAAAGGTCTAGTATCCAGAATTTATAAAGAGATTGTTCATCTCAACAACAAAAAGACAGCCAACCCAATTACAAAATGGGAAAAAGACTTGAACAGACACCTCTCAGAAGAGGAAATACGGATGGCCAAGAGGCACATGAAGAGATGCTCAATGTCCCTGGCCATTAGAGAAATGCAAATCAAAACCACAATGAGATATCATCTCACACCCACCAGAATGGCCATTATCAACAAAACAGAAAATGACAAGTGCTGGAGAGGATGCGGAGAAAGAGGCACACTTATCCACTGTTGGTGGGAATGTCAAAGGGTGCAACCACTGTGGAAGGCAGTTTGGCGGTTCCTCAAAAAGCTGAATATAGAATTGCCATACGACCCAGCAATACCATTGCTAGGTATCTACTCAAAGGACTTAAGGGCAAAGACACAAACGGACATTTGCACACCAATGTTTATAGCAGCATTATTTACAATTGCAAAGAGATGGAAACAGCCAAAATCTCCATCAACAGAAGAGTGGCTAAACAAACTGTGGTATATACATACGATGGAATATTATGCAGCTTTAAGACAAGATAAACTTATGAACCATGTAATAACATGGATGGACCTAGAGAATACTATGCTGAGTGAATCCAGCCAAAAACTAAAGGACAAATACTGTATGGTCCCACTGATGTGAACGGACATTCGAGAATAAACTTGAAATATGTCATTGGTAACAGAGTTCAGCAGGAGTTAGAAACAGGGTAAGACAATGGGTAATTGAAGCTGAAGGGATACAGACTGTGCAACAGGACTAGATACAAAAACTCAAAAATGGACAGCACAATAATACCTAATTGTAAAGTAATCATGTTAAAACACTGAATGAAGCTGCATCTGAGCTATAGGTTTTTGTTTTGTTTTGTTTTGATTTTACTATTATTACTTTTATTTTTTTCTCTATATTAACATTCTATATCTTTTTCGGTTATGTTGCTAGTTCTTCTAAACCAATGCAAATGTACTAAGAAATGATGATCATGCATCTATGTGATGATGTTAAGAATTAATGATTGCATGTGTAGAATGGTATGATCTCTAAATGTTTGGTTAATTTCTTTTTTTCCGTTAATTAAAAAAAAAAAGAGAGAAGGGATAATTGGAGATGAAGGGATACAGACTGTACAACGGGACTGGATATAAAAACTCAGAAATGGACAGCACAATACTACCCAATTGTAATGCAATTATGTTAAAACACTGAATGAAGCTGTATGTGAGGTATAGGTTTTTTGTTTTTGTTTTTTTTGTTTTTTTCTTTCTATTATTGTTTTAATTCTTATTCTGTTGTCTTTTTATTTCTTTTTCTAAATTGATGCAAATGTACTAAGAAATGCTGAATATGCAACTATGTGATGTTATTAAGAATTACTGATTGTACATGTAGATTGGAATGATTTCTAATTGTTTTGTTAATTCTTTTTTTAATTAATAAAAAAAAAAGATTGTCAAAAAAAAAAATCTTAAGTGAATACTGCCACCTGTTAGATTTGTCTTGAAATGGAATCTAGACAACATGGAAATGAAAGGAACCCTAATCTGTTTAGTGATCATTGAAAGTATCTCTGAAACTCTCAGAGTGCAGACAGTTAGAGGGATCTAGTGAGTTGTTCCTTGCCCAGATTTTAATGTACATCTTCAAAAGGGGTCTCTGTCTTTCACCCTTTTCTCTCTGTTATAAGGATGCTCCACTATTGGATTTAAAATGATCACTTCCTTTGCCATATATGGTCCTTATTAACAGGTTGTCAGCAGATAAGAATTTTTGGTGACAACATGCAACTCACTACATCTGCATTCTGACCTCCCAAAATTCATATCCATTTCACATTTGCATACACTCATCCCAACCTTGCATCTCCAAAAGACTTAACCTATAAAAGCATCAACTCTGAAATCCAAAAACTCAAATAAACATCATTAGCTCAGTGAGACCCCAATACATCTAAATTACCTAAATCAGGCATTACTGTATATGATCCATCCTGGGAACAAGTTATATCTTCACATGTGGACCAGGGAATACAGAAAAGAAGTAATCTTTTTCCCAAGTAAAATTATGGAAAAAGAATAGAATAGTCACTCTATTTGCAAAAGGGAGAAATTGGAAGAAACAAAAGGATCATTGGTCACAAGCCAGTTTGAAACCTAGTAGATAAAATACTTTTAGATTTCAGATCTTGGAATGATCCTCTGTGGCTCTTGACTCTGCCCCATGGGACCATGGCAGTGTAGAATAGCTCCTCTGAGATACTCTTCCTTTTATTGAGGTGTTTACTATGTCTGCAACAAGGTAGCTCCACAAACTACACCCTACAGTCAGTACTTGAAGAGTCCAATAAGCTTCTTTCCCTTTGCCTAGAAGCTGTCTATTTCAATTCAAACTTTCAGTAAGGAGGAACTACCAAGAGAGGGCACCTTGGTCCTTCCTTGACAGTAATGATGGTAGGGGGGGATATGGAAGCTCAATGAAGAGAAAGCAGAAATCTTTGTCAGGTGCCCCCCACCCCCTTGCTGTACTCCACAATTCCCCTGTAAAATACAAACAAGTTTCAAAGAAAAGAAGTACCCAACCAGCTTTGATATTACTCTTTTTCTCCCATTCCCATAGATGACTCTGCTGTACTCCAACAATTTTCCCAGAGTGCAGGAGTATTTCCACCACATTTGCAGCAGTCATTGGATGGTACTTCTATCATAGGTAACTTTTTGGAGATGGATAAGCAGCGTGCATGAACTGATGAGAAAGAGCCACATGGCCATCCAGGGAGAAAAAGTCATTGGCATTATGCAATCTGGGAATAGGAGTCTCCATTTCCTCCTTCACAAGCCCTCCAAGGTGGTCTTCCTGAGTACTTCTGGATTGAGAAATATCCAGTGGTGTAACTGGAATGTTCAGTCATTTTCCACATTGAACAAGGACACCAGCTGTCTGAGAAGCTGAGGGCAGTGCAAGGGCTGCCAAATGCCTGCACCCAAAGAGTAGCAGCCAGTACTGACAGCTTGTATTAGGGTATCATTGGCACTTAAGAAAGGGATACGTGCTAAGTTCTTAATCATGACTTTGCCCACTTCAGATTTGATTATGTGCTCTGCCAGTTGCTGGAGATACCAGCAGCCTGTATTTCAAATGTAAGCAGTGGGTGACGGTTGTTATGGAACTCTTATTCCAAAACCACTGAGATGAAGTGAACTTCCAACAGACAGTTGGATGAGCTCCCATACTTCAGGAGGACTAGGAGAAGTGGGAGGCTGCTTTCTGACTATCAGCAGTCTAGAATGAATAGGAGGAAGCAGAATCCATGATGTGGGCATGTCTGCAGGGTTTTATCTTTTCTTGGAGGTCAGCTTCACTCTTGTAAGGCCTTTGGTTGACTTCAGTTCCTTTGAAGTGTGCCAGATTTACAGGCTGGGATGGTGAACACAGCCTGGAGCTGAGGGATTTCAAAAGCCCATGAATGTCCTGTTGGGCAGAAGGAAGGCCAGCATCATGAATTGGAAGCCTGGTCCTAACTTCTTGGACATTCTTTTGTTCTTGAAATAGGTCTGGATTGGAGGAAGAGGAGCTGTCTGTGGCCACTTGGGAACTGGAAAGTGACCCCTGCTTGCCCAAACCTGGCAAAGCTGAAACCTTTATATCGGGAGTGGAGAGAACCCCAGTGGCATATTTTTCACCTGGGGTCATTTCTCAGTCCATTTCAATTCCTTACTCTCTTATCACTTCCCTCTCCAGGCCCCAACTCCATAAAACAGCAAGAATCTTTTATTCAGGTATCTCATTGCTGTGATTCCCCTCATCTGCACACAAATATCTGATCCCCACCAAGAATCATTCATGAAGAAAGTGGAATAAAATGGAACCAGCACTTTTCCAATTAAACCTGTGGCTTATAAAGATGCAACACGCAATTAAAAATTTCACTGTTACTTCAAGGAGCTCCAAAGTAGGAGACAAACATTGGCAACATTGAAGGAAACAATTGATGTTTCAATAATAATAGTAGAAGGCTTTTATACCTCACCCTCTATAGATAGAACAACCAGACAGAGGATCAGCAAGGAAATAGAGAACTTAAACAATTTGACAAAAGTATAAGATCTAACAGACGTATATATGTCATTGCATGCCAAAACACTAGGATATACATTATTCTCTAGTGCTCATGAAACATTGTTCTAGTTTGCTAGCTGCAAGAATGCAGTATACCAGAAACAGAATGACTTTTAAAAAGGGGAATTAATAAGTTGCTAGCCTTATTCTAAGGCTGTGAAATTATCCAAATTAAAACAAGTCTATAGAAATGTCCTATCCAAGGCATCCAGGCAAAGATACCTTGTTCAAGAAGGATGATGACAGTCAACATTTCTCTCCCAGCTGGATGGACACATGGTGAACATGGCAGCATCTGCTAGCTTTCTCTTCAGGCCTCTTAGTTCATGAAGCTCCTTGGGAGGCATTTTCTTTCAACAGCTCCAAAGGTCACTGTCTGTGGACTCTGCTTCTCATGTCTATGTCATTCTGAATCTTTCTCCAAAATGCTTCATCTTATAAATATTCCAGTAAACTAATCAAGATCCACATAGAATGAGTGGAGGCTCATCTCTATCTAATCAAGCTTAATACCCACAATTGATTGAGTCATATCTCCATGTAGATAACCTGATCAAGCTTCCTACCTTAAGCACTGAATAGAGATTAGAAGAAATGGTTGCTTCCACAAATTGATTAGGATAAAAACATGGCTTTTCTAATATACATAAATCCTTTCAAACCAGCACAAATATTGTTTATGACAGATCATATGCCAGGATACAAAACAGGTCTTTATACATTTTTTTTTGCATGGGTAGGCACTGAGAATCAAACCTGGACCTCCAGCATAGCAGGCAAAATCTCTGCCTGCTAAGACACCATGGCCTGTCCTTTTTATACATTTTGAACATTGAAATTATCCAAAGCACTTTCTCAGATCACAATGGCATGAAGCTGGAAATGATAATCACCAATGAATGGAACTTTCACAGATATGTGTATATTAAATAACACACTCTTAAACAGCCAGAGGGTGAAAGAAGAAATTGCTAGGGAAATAAGTAGTCTCTGGAGATGAATGTAAATGAGATTGCAATACATCAGAATTTATGGGAGGTGGCAAAGGCTGTGCAAAAAGGGAAATTTATTGCCCTAATACCTATATTGTAAAGGAAGAATGAGCAAAACTTGAAGACTTAACTGCCCACCTGGAGGAACTTGGGAAAGAAGCAAACCAATTCCAAAGCAAATAGAAGAGAAATAACAAAGATTAAAACAGGGTTAAATGAATGAGACAAAAAGAATAGAAAGAATCAATAAAACTAAAAGTTAGTTCTTTGAGAAAATTAATTAAATCATTAAACCACTATCAATGCTGACAAAGAAAAAATAGATAATTCAAATAAACAAAATCAGAAATGAGAGACAGGTTATTACCACAGACCCTGAAGATATAAAAGAAATCATAAGAAGTTTCTATGAGCAACTGTAAGCCAATAAACTAGACAACTTAGATGAAATGAACAAATTTCCAGAAAAACACTGTGATGGTTAGGTTAATGTGTCAAATTGGCCAGATAACAGTGCCCAGTTGTCTGGTCAAGCAAGCACTGGCCTATCTGTTGCTGTGAAGACATTTCATGGACTTATATCATGAGCATATTGGTTGCATCCACAGCTGATTACATCTACAGTAAGCTAAGGGGAGTATCTTCTGTAATGAGTGATACCTAATCTAATTATTGGAAACCTTTTAAGGAGGATTCAGTAGAGAAAATCCCTCTTTCTGCTCCAACCAGCCAGCCAACCTCTTGTGTGAGTTCATTGAGAAACTTCGTTGGACCTGCCAGGCCACAGTCTGCCTTACACGTTTTGGAGTTTTCCAAACACAGTTGTGTGAGACACTTTTATAAATCTTATATGTACAGACATCTGTTGGTTCTGTTTCTCTAGAGAACCATAACTAATACAGCTTTACAACTGGGAGTGGTTCTTGAGAAACAAAATCTTAAAAATGGCTATTTACAATTGGTTTACTACTCTAACTAGACTCAGAGCTACTAATATCTCTGTTTTCCATAATAGGATGGCACTGACAGTCCATGGTGTGAGTTGGCAAATGAGGTACTCAAAATGCTACCATTAGATTCTGTTAATTTTACATTTATATGAGGCAAAGCTCTGTGTGAAAATGTTTTTGAAACCTTTACAGGGTTTTGTGGAATTAAGAGATATGGTGATTTTGCCTGGTTATTGTTAGGTATGTTGGATACAGTAATGAGGGAAAGGGATGAGTTGAAGGCTTCAAGTTTGCAGATTAAGTGCCAAATGAAAATGTAAATGTTTCTATGAGTGCCCTCAAGGAAAATATTATTTGTAGCTATAGACTTGAGATCTCTGAAAATCAGATTGTTACAGTAAGAGCTTTACAATGTAAACTGAAATCTCAAGGTATCTGCTGTTAAATTGAGGGCATTGATTGTGAAGGAATGGGATCCTTAAAAATGAAATGGCAACCTATAGATTCATAATGATGGCAGTGTAGGTATTGAAACCATGTATTTTGCTGAGTCTTTTCCAGATATACTTGTAATGATCTGCCCTGAAGACATTGTAGCTCCACCTCTAGCCTGCCCGGAGGAAATGACTTCTGGACATCCAGTCAGTCCTGATGAATGAACCATAAAACCTCCTTATGAAGAGAGTAACCATTCAGTGTCTCCAAGGAATGTAACTACCTGCCATGTGGAAATACTCCTTGCTCCTCTACCTGGAGTGATTAATCCTGTCACATCAGATGAAACTGCAAAGGAATGCCTTGAGGTAATTGGCTTGGAAGACATTTCTAATTCTTGTCATGACCCACCTCCACCATCCCTGTTTCCTTCCAGACTTATATAACTAATGTAGAGCAGGTCCCAAAAGTTGAGGTACAAAGTATTACCCATGAGGAGATAAACTATACTCCAACTGCATGAGTTTTCCAATTTGTATAAACAGGAATCAGGTGAATATATGTTGGAATGAATTTCAGGGGTGTGGGAAAATGGTGGAAGAAACATAAAGCTGGATTAAGCTGAATTTATTGATATGGGCCCACTAAGCAGAGACTCTGCAGTCAATGGTATAGCTCGAAGGGTTATAAAGGACAGTAACAGTTTGTTTGAGTGGTTGGCTGAAATATGGATCAAAAAGTGGACATTTCTTGAGGTTGAAATGCCAGAACTGCCCAGGCTTTATGTAGATGAGTGGATACAGAGGCTGAAGGAGATTGGAATGTTAGGGTGGATTTATCATGGAAGGTCTGCTCCTACCTCCCAGAAATATCCAGAGGGCACACCTTTTACCAGAACTGTGAGAAATAAATTTGTGGGACTAGGTCCATCATCCCTGAAGAGTTCTATATCTGCCCTTCTTTGTATATCAGATGTTACTGTGAGAATTGCTGTCCTTGAGCTGGCATCCTTAAACACAATAAGGATGATCAGATCCTGAGAAGGCAGAAGCTATGTGGCAGCACTTAATCACCAAAGACAAGGTAGGCATGGCTATCATAATGGACAGCAGACTCAGAGCAGGTGTCAAAATAATCTGAATTACAGAGACTTCTGGTAATTGATATAGATCATGGGGTACATAGAAGTACAATAGATGAATACTCTACTCTGTTCTTGTTTGAGCTGTATAAGTAGAAGAGTTCTATGTCAACTGAACAGAAATTTAACTTGAGTTACAAAAAGAAATGGTCCTGCTTCTTAAATAATTTCTAAACAGACACAGTTTACAGACCCAGAGCCCCTTGAATGAAGGGAAAAGCCAAGTTCCTTTGCAGAAGTACTCTGTTATACTGCCACAGATTTATACTGTTAATCTTCCTACGAGCACTCCCCAAGGAGGACTCTGGTGTTTTATCAGGGTAACTGTGCACTGGGGAAAAGGAAGTGATCAGAAATATCAGGAAGTGCTAGACACTGGTTCAGAAGTGACATTAATTCCAGGGGCCCAAAATATCATTCTGGTCCACTTGTCAGAGTAGGGGCTTGTGTAAGTCAGGTGATAAATAGAGTTGTAGCTCATGTCCATCTCACAGTGGGTCTAATAGGTCTCTGGACCTACTGTGTAGTTATATCTCCATTTCCATAAAGCATTATTGTAATAGACATACAGAGCACCTGGAAGAATATCCACATTGACTCTCTGACTCATAGAGTAAGAGTTGTTATTGTAGGAAAGGCCAAAAAGGAAAGGAACTGCATTGCAAAATAGTAAATCAGAAGCAATACTGGATTCCTGGAGGGATGGTAGAGGTTAGTGCCAGTCTTAAGGACTTGAAAGATGCAGGGATGGTGATTGCCAGCATATAACCATTCCACTCTCCTATTTGGCTGGTGCAGAAAACAAATGGGTTATGGAGGATAACAGTGGATTATCACAAACTGAATTAGATGGTGACTGTAATTGCAGTTGCTCTTCCAGATGTGGTATCATTGCTTCAGCAAATCAACACATTCCTTGGTACTTGGTATGTTGCTAGTGATCTAGAAAATTTCTCTCAATAGCTACGAGTAGAGACCACCAGAAACAGTTTCCTTTCAGTTTGCAAGGTCAGTAATATACTTTCACTGTTCTACCTCAGGGGTATATCAACTCTCCAACCATAAGTGACAATCTTCTCCCCACAGAATTTGATAATTTCTCCCTCCCACAAGACATCACCCTCATTGTTTTGGTGATATCATATTGACTTGCTCTACTGAGCAAGAAGAAGTAACTACTCTAGACTAATTGGTAATGGATTTACATGCCAGAGGATGGGAGATAAATCCAAAAGAAATACAGGGTCCTTCCACCTCACGAGTTTTCTAGGTATCCAGTAGTGTAGGGCATGTTGAGATATTCCTTCTAAGGTGAAGGATAAGTTGTTGCATCTGACCCCTCCTGCAATAAAAAAAAGAGGTGCAATGCCAGGTTGGCCTCTTTGGATTTTGGTGACAACATATTCCTAAATTAATGTGTGTTGTTCTAGTCCATCGACAGAGTGACCTGAAAGGCAGCTAGTTTTGAATAAGAGGAGCCTCTGGGACAGCTCCAGACAGCTCTACAAGCTGCTCTACCACTTGGGCAATATGATCTGGCAGATCCAATGGTTCTGTAAGTGTTAGTGGCAAACAAAGATGTCATCGAGAGCCTTTGACAGGCTTCTATAGCAGAATTACAATGTAGACACTTAGAATTGTAGACAAAGCCATAGTATGCACTGCAGATGATGTCTCTCCTTTGGATAAATAGCTGTTGGCCTGCTAATGGACCTTAGTAGAGACTGAACACTTAACCATGTGGTGCCAAGTTACCATGAGACCTGAGTTGCCCATCATGGACTGGATATTGTCTGACCCACCAAATCATAAGGTTGGGCATGCAAAGGAGCACTACTTCATAAAATGGAAATGGTAGTGCCAGAACAGGTCCTGGATGCACAGTAAGTTACATGAGGAAGTGGACTAAAGGCCCTTCATCTGCTCTTCTCTCACATACATCTCTTTCCCAGCCCAGAGCTATATCTTCTTGGGGAGTTCCTTACAGTCAATTAGCTGAGGAAGAGAAAACTCAGACCTGATTTACAGATAATTCTGTACAGTATGCAGGTACCGACTGAGAGTGGACAGAACTTTGAGCAGTACACTTGGTTGTTTATTTTGCTTGGAAGGAGAATTAGCCAGAGGGGCTTTTGTATACTGACTCAAAGGCTGTTGCTAAGGCTTTCACTGCATGGTCAGGATATTGGAAGGAACATGATTGGAAGATTGATGACAAAGAGGTCTTGGGAAGAAGTGTGTGGATCACCTTTCTGAGTGGACATGGTACATGAAAATACTTGTGTCCCATCTGAATGCTCACCACATATTACTTCAGCAGAGGAAGGTTTTAATAATGAAATATATAAGATAACCCATTCTGTGGATACCAGCCAACCTCTTTCCCCAGCCATTTCCATCTTTCCCTAATGGGCGCATGAACAAAGTGGTCATGGTAGTAAGGACGGTAGTTATTCAGGAGCTCTGCAGCATTGACTTCCACTCACCAAGGCTGACCTGGCTACAGCAACTTCTGAGTGCCCAATCTGCCTGCAGAGGAGACCCAAACTCAGCCCCCAATACAGCACCATTCTCTGAGGTAATCAGCTGGCTATATGGGGGCAGGTTGATTACATTGGACTATGTCCAACATAGAAGGGCAATGATTTGTTCTAACTGGAATAGATGTTTCCTCTGGATATGGGTTTGCTTTCCCTGCATGCAGTTCTTCTGCCAAAATTATCATTTGTGGACTTAAGAAATGCTTTAACTGCCAGCATGATACTCCACACAACATTGCTTGTGAACAATGAAAACACTTCACAGTAAATAAAGTGTAACAATGGGTACATGCTCATGAATTCTCTGGTTGCAATTTGTCCCCATCATCCAGAGGCAGTTAGGTTGATAGAACCATGGAATTGCCTTTTGAAAACTCAAGCACGGTTAAACCTAGGAAGCAATACCTTGCAGGGTTGTAGCAATGTTCTACAGGAGGCTGTGCATGCTCTGTACCAGCACCCAATATATGGTGCTGTTTTTCCCATGGTCAGGATTCATGGGTTCAGGAATCAAGGGGTGGATAAGAGAGTTGTGCTTCTTACTATTACACCAGTGATCCACCAGGAAAATTTTTGCATCCTATCCCTGCAAACTTGAGCTCTGCTGGTCTACAGGTTTTAATTTCTGAAGAAGTAGTGCTTCTTCCAGGAGAGACAGCAATGATTACCAACGGCTCAGTAACTTCAAGAATGACTATTCTTCCTTGCTTTGTAGTTAGTATCTATGTATGCATACATAAAGCAAGTATCTTTGTTTTTCTATTTTATCTCCTTATCATATAACATAAGTTGTTTTGTTCATTATTGTATTTAAATTGTAAGATCTAAAGATTAAGAGTGAATATTAAGTAATATAATTAAGATAATATATTAATAAATAATGTTAATATAATTAATATTAAGTAATAAAAATAAGAATACTTATTTTAATAAGTAAAATTTACCCAAGACTTACACACTATTCTGGAGAGATTTAATGTGTTTCCAGTTGTATACAGGACAGTTGAGAATTGTTTGGCCTGGGAAGAATGTGTCTGTTATTATTTTCTATTTAGAGATTACATGTGGTTTAAGGTGATGTGTATAATGCCAATTTGACAAGGGGTCAACTGTGATGGTTAGGTTCATGTGTCAAGTTGGACAGATGATAATGTCAAGTTGTCTATTCAAGCAAGCATTGGCCAATCTGTTGCTATGAGGACATTTCATGGACAATACCATGAATGAGCATGTTGTTTGCATCCATAGCTGATTATATCTGCAGTCAGCTAGGGGGAGTATTTTCTGCAATGAATCACGCTTAATCTAATCACTGGTAGGCTTTTAAGGAGGATTCAGAAGAGATGATCCCTTATTTGCTTCAGTCAGCCAGCCTCTCCTGAGAGTTCATTGCACTCCATCATTGGAGCTGCTTGCTCATGTCCTGCCCTACAGATTTTGGACACTTAAATCCCAACAGTTGCATGAGATACTTTTATAAATCTCATATCTATAGATAACCCCTGCTGGTTCTGTAGATAACTAATACACACTAACAAGCCACACTGACTTAAGAATAAATAGATGATCTCAATAAACCAATCACAAAAGCGAGATTGAAATCAGACATCAGGAATATTGCCTCACTCATTTTATGATGTTAACATCACTTTAATACCAAAACTGGGCGAAGTTTCCATAAGAAAGGAAAACTTCAATTCACTCTCCCTAATGAACATATATGCAAAAATTTTCAGCAAATCCAATCCAAAAATACGTTAAAATAATTATACACCATGATCAACTGGGATGTACAACATGAATGCACATTAACAAATCAAAAGGGAAAAGTCACATGATCATCTCAACTGAAGCTGAAAAAACATTTGACAATATTCAACATTCTCTTCTGATAAAAACATTTCAAAAGATAAGAATCAAAGGTAGGGCACGGCGTGGCTGCTACTCGGATCGAGTTCCGGCAACTGTCTCCGCCCGGTGCGAGCCTCGCTCCTCGCTTTCCCGGACCAAGGCGGCGGCGGCGGCTGGCAGCTGCGAGCGGGTGGAGGGCTCCTTGGAGAGCGGCGAAAATCTGGCCAGAGGCGGCGCCCCCACCTCGGCCCCCGGGCTTCAGTGATGGGCGTTCGTGTCCTGCCCGGTGTCGAAGCGGCCGCTGTCTCGGGAGCAGCCCGGCCTCGCCGCCCCTCCCCTCGCGCACCCCTGCATCCTGACTCATCCTAGTCCCCACTCCCCGGCGGCGTGGCAGCGGCCGGGCCCACGCAGCAGCGGCTGGAGCAGCAGCAGCGAGAGGCCGCTTCGAGGAGGAAGTTCAAGCTGAACCAGAGGCGAACCTATGACCGCGAGGGCTTCAAGAAGCGGGCGCGTGTCTGTGCTTCCGGAGCGAGCAGGAGGACGAGGTGCTGCTTGTGCGCAGCAGTGGGTATCCAGACCAGTGGATTGTCCCGGGAGGAGGGATGGAGCCAGAGGAGGAGCCTGGTGGTGCTGCCGTGAGGGAGGTGTTTGAAGAGGGTGGAGTCAAAGGAAAATTAGGCAGACTCTTGGGCATATTTGAGAACCAAGATCGAAAACACAGAACATATGTTTATGTTCTTACAGTCGCTGAAATATTAGAAGATTGGGAAGATTCTGTTAATATAGGAAGGAAGAGAGAGTGGTTCAAAGTAGAAGATGCAATCAAAGTTCTCCAGTCTCATAAACCATACATGCAGAGTATCTGGAAAAACTGAAGCTGGGTTTTCCCCCAACCAATGGAAATTCCACTGTCCCTTCCCTTCCAGATAGTAATGCCTTGTTTGTAACTGCTGCACAGAGTTCTTGTAACTGCTGCACAGAGTTCTGGGTTGCCATTCAGTAATAGGTGGAATTGGGAGGAACTTGACCAAATGTAACTTCCTCAATATGATGAAGGGCAAATTTAAAAAACTCACTAGCCTGCATCATACTCAATAGAGAAAGACTGAAAGCAGTCCCCCTAAGATCAGGAACAAGACAAGGATGCCCTCTGTCATCACTATTATTCAACATTATACTATAGCAATCAGGAAGGACAAAAAAAAAATAAGACTTCCAAATTGGGAAGGAAGAATTAAAACTTTCCTTATTTGCAAGTGACATGATACTATACTTGGAAAAGCCTGAGAAAATTGCTACAAAGTTATGTGAACTAATAAAACAAATTCAGCAAAATGATGGAATATAAAATTAATGAGCAAAAATCAGTAACATTTCAATACATAAGCATGACCTAACTGAAGAGTCAGTTAGGGAAAAGTTCCGTTCAAAATAGCAACCAAAAAATCAAGTACATAGGAATGATATTAACTAAGGATGTGACAGACTTGTACATAGAAAACTACATAACATTGCTAAAAGAAATCAAAGAATATTTAAGAAGGTGAAAAGATCTTCCCTCCTCATGGATAGGAAGGTTGAATATAATTAAGATGTCAATTCTGCTCAAATTGATTTGCAGATTCAATGAAGTGCCAATCAAAATTACAACAACCTACTTTGAAGACTTGGAAAAGATAGTTACCAAATTCATCTGGAAGTGAAAGAGACCCCAAAGAGCTGAAGGCATCCTAAAAATGAAAAAGAAAGTAGAGGATGAACACTTCCTGACTTGAAGACTTATTATAAAGCCACAGTGGTCAAATCAGCATGGTACTGGCACAAAGATAGAAGTATTGACCAATGGAATTGAATTGAAAGTGCAGAAATAGACCATCAAGTCTATGGTCAACTGATTTTTGACAAGGTCCCAAAAGCTACTGAACTAGGAAAAAATAGTATTTACAATAAATGAGTATGGGAGAACTGGATATAAATAGCTAAAAGAATGAAAGACTACTCTTACCTTATACTCTACACAAAAATTAACCCAAAGTGGATCCAATACTTAAAAATAAGAACTAGCACCACAAAGTTTTTGAAGAAAATGTAGGGAAATATTTTCAAGACCTAGCAATAGTAGGTAGCTTGGTAAACTTGAAATCCAAAGTACAAGCACAAAATTAAAAATAGATATATGGAAACTCCTCAAAATCAAATGCTTCTGCACCTCAAAAGACTTTGTGAAAATGTAATGACACAGCCATATAAAGAGAGATTTTTGGAAATCACACATTGCACAAAGGTTTGGTATCCTGTATAGTTAAAGAGATCATACAACTGAACAACAAAAGAACAAACAACCCAATTACAAAATAGACTAAAGGTATGAATAGGCATTTTTCTGAAGAGCAAACATAGATGGTTCAAAGGTTCATGAAAAGATGTTCCTTTTCATTAGCTATAAGGGAAATGCAGATCAAGAATATAATGAGATACCATCTCACACCTATAAGAATGGCTGCTATTAACCAAAGAGGACACTACAAATGTTTGAGAGAACGTGAAGAAATTGGGACACCTATGCACTGCTGGTGGGAATGTATAATGGTACAGTCACTGTGGAAGATAGTTTGGTAGTTCTTTAGGAAACTAAATCTCAAGTTGCACAATGACCCAGCAATATCACTACTTGGTACATAGCCAGAAAAGCTGAAAGCAGTGACACAAAGGGACATTTGCACACCAATTTTCATAGCAGCATTATTCACAATCACCAAAAAATAGATACAATCCGAATGTCATCAACAGATGCCTTGATTAATAAAATGTGGTATTGCATACAATGGAATATTATGCAGCAATAAGACAAAATGTCATTCTGAAGCACATATGGCAAGATGGATGAGCATTGAGGACAAAATACTGTGTGAAAAAAGCCAGACACATATATATAGATATGGTATGACTCCACTTTTATGACTATGATAAAGGTAAACTCAGAGGCTTATAATACAGAATATATGGTAATTGGAGATACATAGAAGCTATAGATGGGTGATTGGTCACCTAATGAGGTTAAATTCAGATGTAAAGGAATAGATGGAAGTGAAGGCAGTTCTATACTGGGTCTATAAGAAGGTGAACATGATTGAAAATGATTGTTTAGACCTATGTGTCTCACTGATTAATTCTAGAAATACAAATAATATCTTGCAAGAACTGCTACAAAGGTATGACTGTACAAAGAGTGTTTAGTCCAGGATACAGAGGGGAAACTGCTATTACATGCTATGGGCTATGTTTAAAAGTAAAACATGCACAGTAGCACAGCAACAATGGAGGGAGGGACAAGAGTTAAGGAGAAGTTTATGTTTCTTATTTGGCAAGTGTGTTTTTATTGGTTTTCTTTCTCTTTGGAACAATGAAATTGTCAAAAAGTGAGAATTTTGATGGACTGTGAACTTTGGACATTATACATGATACCTAATGAATGCAATTGTCTGAAGGATACACTGATTGAGAGTAGATTGGGGAATGACGGAGTAGACATATGATGGAATATTGTGCTGCTACAAAAGGGAATGAAGTTGTGGGGTATGCAATGATATGAATGAACCTGTGATACATTTGGTGACACAAAATAAGCCAGAAATAAAAGAAAAATTATTGTGTGGCTTCCTTTATAAAATGCTTATAGGAAAATGGGGGCCTTGATTGCAAGCTCTTCTAGCAGACACATTTGGTCTGGAGTGGTAATTACTATTTCTGGATTTTGAGAGGATGTTTTATATATATAAAATCTGTTATTCAGAGATAATAATAAGGCTGATCTGGTCAGGATTAAGGTAATTCAGAACACAGGGTTAAGGAAGACATTGCCTATAATTTAGAACCACATCTACTCTTTGCAACCAAAGGAAGAAAGATTTCTTTTGTCTGGAGCCTAAATTTCCTTAGCAAATAATCTAATCAAATAAATAATCTATTTGGATAGCTCAGCTAAACAACTGAAACACAGGGAGCCAAGAATGAGAGTGAGGGTATTTAATCCTGATTGGCTTAATGTAATGCCTAGATACATCCTATGATATATTAAGCAGATAATCAAAAAGTTATGGCAAAGTTCCTTGAGGGATGGGAGAAAAAAATGTGGAGCTGTTAAGCTTTATCATTAGGGAATCTCCTGAAACCTTAGGAACACCCAAATCAGTAAGCCAAGACTTTGATCTTGAGGCTTACTCTTACAAAGCTTATATAGGTAGTAGAGAAACTTAGCCCACCTATAGGCATACCTGAGTCACTTCTGGAGGAGTTCTTTTGTTCATATGTGGCCACACTGTTTCTAAGCTCAACTCTGCAAGAGAAATCTCTGCCTTCCCACCTATGTGGGACATGACATCCAGGGTGAAAATCTCCCTGGAAGCATGGGAGATGATTCTCAGGGATGATTATGGCCTTGGCACTGTAGGATCAACAATACCATCCTGAACAAAATGGGGAAAAGAAGAGTAACTAATAAAGTATCAGTGGCTCAGAGAGTTCAAGTAAAGTCAAGAGACTACTCTGGAGGTCACTCTTATGCAAGCTTCAGTTAAACATTACTACCTATCATAACTTTCCAACCCCCAAGTAAAACTATTGCTGTCAATCCTAAAGAGTACCTTGGGCAACATACAAGATTCTACAAAGCCTTATGATGGATGTGGCCTGCAACTTAACTGAAGGAGTCTCATAAAAATATTCTCCCAGGGTGGTGCAATGGTGGATCAGTGGCAGAACTCTCACCTGCCATGCTGGATACCCATGCTCATTTCTTAGTGCCTGCCCCTGTAAAAAAAGTATATATATATATATATACTCCCATTGTGACAAGATAGTATGATGTGACCAGCCCTTTTACCGTGGAATCATGGAAATCTCCGGCAGCCAAGAGAATATAAATGTAAATAATAGTGAGTGAGACCAGCATTGGTAAAAGCGATAACTGACCACTTTGCATTATGGAATGTTCCCAGTGGGAATGGAAGAGGGGTTCACAGCAGATGGGTAATTCATATATTTGTGAAGTTGTGAACTATGATCTTCTGCCAAGATTGCTTTGAGAATGATCGTAGTAACAAGCTAACATTTAAATGAAATATGTCATGAACTGCTCTAAGTATTTTACAATATTCATCTTTTTATTTATTTATTTATTTATTTATACCTTTTTTGGGGGGTGCATGGGCTAGGACTTGAACCTCGGTTTCCCACATGACAATGAGCATTCTACCACTGAACTACCCATACACTGCCAATATTACTTTTCTTATTAATCCTCTGAGTTGGACACTGTTACAATCAATTGACTTTCTAAAGAGTAAATGGAAGGACAGATAGGATAAGCAAGTTGCCCAAAATGGACCATCTAAGTAGGGAAAGACCTGGCACTGAAATCAAGGCAATGCAGCTGATGTCACTGAGTTATGAATCATGACAGGAAAAGCCTTCCCAGCTATCCCCAGAAGGGCCCTTGAAAGAAAGTTCCAAACATGATCGGGGTGGTCCAGCTATCTTCAGTTACACATGGAGGCTAAATATTTCAAATCCCTCTGTTACATCAATAAAAGTGATCTTTTATGTATTTTTCATCTTAGAGAGGCAAATACTTCTGTTATACAAATTCTTCATACCCTTTGGTTCCAAAATACATATACAAATATTTATTTATGCACATACAAATAAATTCACATGTGTTTATACATTTATTTATTTTTTATTGATTTATACATGCAATGCATACACATATATACAAATACATACATATAATATATATATTAAATTTTCAATTTTAAACATAATTTTTCAGTGCCAGCTCTACACAGTATTTTGTTAAATGAACTATAAATTTCAAATGTCAAGAACAATCTTGGTCTCTGAGTTGGACTGCAAATACCTCACTTCAAGGATAGCCAACTCCAAGGAGACTCAGCTCTGAGAGAAGCAATGGCATCTTGAAAATACATTCATATTTTACATTCAACACTTTCTGTGAATTATATTGTGTGTAGTTGCTCCTGTTTTGGAAAATAGAAATATCTTTGGAATAGTATGCCATTCTTTCTTTTATTTTCTGATCTAAAAATATGGCATTGTGTATATGAGATCATAGCTAGCATCCTATCTTCCCTGATCTCTTATTCAGTGACCTGAAGAAAATATAGCTTTGTGGCAACCACTTTGGATTTTTTCTATGGCCTTTCATGTTTCCAGGTTCCAGATCATGGGGACTCCACATTTTCCCCACCTTCAACTCCCCACCTCCCACTTCAGCATCCCTGGGGCTTTTCTCCAACTCAGAGTGTAAAGATTTGTAAGTAGAAGCATATAGGAGAGCTTTTCCAGAAAGTGTGAGTTAACAGCATTAGGGGGTATGAAAGCATTCAGAAGTTGAGAAATTCAGTCTCTCATTTCTCCTACCCATAAATCTCTACCAATCCACTATGCATAGGAAGACATTTTACTTATGTTTTCCATGGGAGTGGTCAAGAAAAAGGGATGTTATCACATTATCTTGGTAACCTGTAGTTCATGGTTAAAAGGTAGGATGGAGATTTGGGGACCAAAGCACAGGGGAATATGGATTTTGCATGTCAGCCATGTGTTATGGAGTCCTGCTGCAACACTGCTATACCAACAGATTTTGATGATTAATCCTCAGATTAAATGATTCATTCTTACTATACCAGGTGCTTCCCATTGGAAATATTCTAATTTCACACACCAACAGCAGATACATAGAGAAGTGATTTCATTTGCCTTGTCAATACTACAAAGAGGTAGATGGAAAAATATGGATGAACCATGCACATCATAAGTCTGACGCAAGAACTGTAGTACAATGTATCAAGGGGAGATTTATATGGAAAATTGTTACCCTGAAACTTGCTCACAGAGTTTTAAAAATTCAGAATAGACCATAAAAGAGTTCAAAGAGAGCACAGGTATTATTCTCAGCTCTTTAATTGGTTCCCACAAACCTCCTGGCAACCCTCTGAGTCAGGTTTTGTTCTCCTTCTTCTCTTTATATATGGATGGTGACAGAGATGCAGAGAGAAGTGAAGACACAGTAGAGACACAGTGTCAGATAGAGACCAATATTCAGGCACTTGATTACACCTTGCAGGACTACAAGGAGCTTGAGGTGGATAAGATACTATGATATAAAGTCTTTCAGGAGCATCATTTTTTTCTCAGCATAAAACAAGCTTTGCAATTCTAATTGTTCATAGTTCACTTTCTTGAGACAATGTTTACATACCATAATAGCAGCATATATAATAAATTCACAAGAATTAAAAAAAGAAGAGGTTGTTTACTTACATCATGATGCCACTCCAACCCCCATTATAGTAAGCACCTGGCAGGGATTCCATGGGTCAGGTTCCAAGGAAAAAGCTGTGGAGGAGGGACTTCAATCACCACTCCTTAAGACTTAAACAGCCCCTCCTAAGCTGTTTTGATCCCTGGAACTCTGTGTACCCTAAGCTGGGAACATGCAATCAGGCCTCCCATGCTTCCAGGTGGCAGTGAGATCCTGGACAAATCACCTACATTGATGTCCAACAAATTCATCAACAAAGCTGTGGGTATCTCTAAACTGGATAAGGCAGAAAGTTGGTGCCATGGAGGCAGCCAGGACTCTGGCTAAGTGGGGCCAATGTAGGGAGTCACATGGGAGGTCACAGATACCCTTTGTGATGCACCAGGAGTTTTATCCTGGAATTGTCCAGACAGGTGAGGGTGGGGACAAAAGCCTGATGTGGACAGAGGAATCAGGTCATAGAGAAGGAGTTACAGAACTCTCATTACTTCTGCAGATCCTTTCAATATTAACTGTGCTGAGGAGTTCACTTCACACAGCCTCAGTCTCTGGGTATTGAACAGTCTGAACACAGACTCAGTTATTCAGCCATCGAGGAAGTAGACACATTTTCACAATGAAGCAGAGCCCAAAGCTTCCTTCAGTATGGACTGCCGATCAGCAGAGGGGGCGCGAAAATCCCTTTTCTGGCCAAACCGCGGTGGAAACAACTGCTGGTTCATCCACACCACCGCCACCACAACCACAAGAAGGAAAAACAGTTTCTTCACATGGGAAACACAGAGGAGGCGCCCATAGCTCTGGGAGTACTTGGAGTACATCCACGTGAGTAAATAGCTTCCTGTTCATGCCTAGATTGAGGAGGGAACTTTGTTGCTGTTTTCTGAGATTTATTTCTAAATCGCAAGAAGAGAACCTTCATTTTATGCACTCCTTACATGTAGTTCATTCTTTACTTTCTTAGCAAGAGGTATCTTAGCAAAGTGTCTGCTTATCCGGAGGCTTTGCCAGGTCAGAAACTGGGATTTTTTCATGGAGTCAGGACTCTTCCTAGCGACAATCCTAATAGAGATTCAAAGACAGGGGAAATTCATTCTAAAATATGGAAATTGATATGCAAAATATTTCAGCCTTCCAGTGGAGCAGTAGAGGGACAGATCAGCTCTGGCTGAGCCTTACCAGAGTCCAAGGTAAAAGTGCTCACCAAGAAAATGGCGCTCACAGGTATATGCCTCTATTATTTATATTTTTATTTAATTTTTTCCTGCTAAAGTTACATAATTGAACAACATATTGAAGACTTTGCAAGTATAGGTAATACAACTTCCAATATTAATGTTAAATGTTAGTTACCCCAAATTCCATCCTTCATAATAATTTTACTTTGATGGCTTTAATGAAAGCAAATTTCTGAGTAAAATTTTTGAAATATACATTTTAAATTTTTCTTATTTTCAAATGCTACATTTTACAATTTTCTCATGACCAAGTCATGAACTTCAGTCACTTTTAAGTTTAGCTTACTGACATACTTTTGCTTTACTGTTACTGACACTATACTATTTATATAGATAGGTCAATAGAGGTGATACTTGCATGACATGAGAATGACTGAAATGCCCTTGAACTAATTGTAAACTTTAAGTTGGTTATTTGCTATGTGAATTTAACAAATATTCAAACTTCAAGTGAGGATACGCTTGCATTGAGTAAAGTTCATGCATGAACAGAAACTAGTTTTTGATATTTAAGACAGTATTGTGACTTTAAGAAGCTAGTATTGCATACTCTTTAAACTATTTAAGATGAAATTTGTGTGGCACTTATAAATTATAAGTTTATTGAAGACCCATGTCAGAAGATCGTGTTTTTTTGTAATTCAGATGTGTTCATTGAAAGTAAATTTCTCTTGTTGAAAATTCAAACTCTGAGTCTGCACTTAGTTTACTTTTGTGTATTTCCTTAGAAAGGTGAAATAAGTAAGTCTACAATCTCATCATTTTGTATGTGCCTATTTCCTCTGAGAGTCAATATTTCAATGGGCAACAGTGGCCCACTGGCAGAGTTCTTACCTGCTGGGCCGGCGACCAGGGTTTGATTCCCAGAGTCTACCTATGCAAAAAAAGGTTATGAACCACTTCAATTTCTTTTCTCCTTCTCTACTTTGAAATTTGAATATCTATTCATGTCTATTCATCACTTTAATGATATATGGTGTAGGGGGTATAAGGCTAAGAACCATCTACCTTTTTATATTATTTGGAATTTTGTTCAGATATATTAACTGATTTCTCATGGTGCAGTATATCATCTCAGACTAATAAATTTCATATATGTTTGTAATTATTTTCAACAAGAATCAGTGCCCTGATTACATGTGTTACCCTCCCAGCTTGACACATAAAGATAAACCCTCACATTTCATAGCCCACAGGACTTCTTCACCTGGCAAATCACTGCTGTGATCAAGTCACAACCTCGTTTTCCTAATATCTACCAAAAGTCACTAATATCTATCAAAAGACTACTGAAATGGAAAAAGAGAGATAATCCCTTGAAACACACAAGCACAAACAGGCAAAAAAAAAGGCCAAGTACAGAAATATGACTAAAATTTGATCCACCTCTTGAAGGCAGAGTGAGCACAAGAAATTCTAGAGTAAGACATCCCTAGCTTGGATAATGGATGCATGTAATACATGGTTTTCTCCATGGCTTTCAACCTGGGATATAGTGCAGGCAGTCTCCAAAATATGTAACAGAGGAAGGAGTTTCTGTGTGAAACTTGAATGCAAACACCTCACTGTTCCCACAAAGAGCCCAAATCATTCAGGACACCATAGTGCTATTAATATAATAATGATGTATTTCCTACTTAATAACATCCAGACTCTTAAAAGGCTGATTGTTTCAAAATTTTGGTTGAATTGCATTTAGGTAGATTTGGCCTCTGAATACCTTAGTGCCATGGTAGTGACATGGATGTTTTTATTTTACAAAATTGTGAAATATGTAATTTTCATATTTGCATTATATAGGAAGATAAACTATGTTTTTGAGTTTTTTGCAACTCAGGCATCATGGAAAGAAATATAATTGCATATTTTATAGTAGAAAGTCCATTACTCAATATGAAGAAAGGAATAATAGCCAAAGCCTCTACTCTGGAGAAAAATATAAATGTAGACTACTGATGAATTTTTAAAAAATTAATCTTGAAATTTTCCATTTAGAACATTTGTTCTTTGTAAACATTTCTTTCTCTTTTTTTGTTACTAATGTCATTATTACTGAATATTGCATTGTTTCCAGCAAAGAAATGCATTAAGACTAAAAATTTTGTATAATTTATATGTACTGGTTTTCTTTTGCCAATAACATGTTTGTAGACTTAGAAAACACAAAGTTCTATAGTTTAAAAGCAAAACTAAAATTAATCAGACAATTCTGTAAAATGGCTCCATGCAAAATTATTAATAGTTTTTCTCCACAATAGGAGTAAACCAGAGAAAAGCTAGCAACAATTAGAAATAGAAGTTGAAGGAAAGGTCCTGTCTAGAACAGCAACATAAACAATAAGATATATATAACAAGAAAAGTTCTATGTGAAGAAAACCATAAAATATCATTGAAAAACATAAACAGCATTCCAAATGAATGAAAAGATGTAACCATGTTCTCAATAGTCATGTAACATTGATGTTCATACTCCAAAAATTGTTTAGAAAGGGAATGATTTCTAAGTAATGCCTTAATAAGATCTGCTGGGATGTTGGGAGAAGGACATGGGTGTTTTTAAAGTAATTTATTTTGAAATAATATCAAATGTATAAAAAATTGCAAGAGTAAGTTTCTAGGTATGAAAAGTTCCTGATCCATTTACTAAGTTTCTCCAGCTGTTATGGTAAAATTAGTAAATTTTACCATAATTTACTAATATATTTGGTCACTAAGAAACATTTCATAAAAATACTCCACTATATTTATCTACAAAACAAAGACATGCTCCTAGAAAACTTCAAATCAGAAATCAACTTTGCGTCAATGCTATAAACCCACTCATACACCCCTTCAACTTTTATCCACTCTTCCACCCTTCACAAACTGTCTCAAAAATATCTATTTTTCCCAGTTAAATTCAATATGGAGTGCTTCCTGTGGTTCTTTAATTTTCACATCTTTGACAAATTTAAGGAGCATATATGATCCCCAACCTTCATCTTCCCAGTGTTCCCTTTTGAGATTTAGGCCCTACATTCCCAGTAGAAACCTAGCTTGATGATACGCTTTACTCACTGCAGTCCATCAACAGTGATCAAAAATCCACTTTCCTCACCCATTGGTGATGTGAAATTGGTATCCTGCTGAAATTTCTGCAAGTTCTTCCATATGCAAAATATGCTTTCACTTTGTATTATAATATTTTACAAAGACATATTTTGAGATTATATCAATGCTGTCATCTCCACTTATCCTCCACCCCCATCTTTTCAACCCAGTCAACCACCACTCTAATGGTTGCCAACTGGTTATTTTTTCCATTTCTAACAGTGCTTCTATATTTTATTTGGCTTTCTACCTTGCAAAGGGCTTGCTTGCTCACTGGCTATGTTATAGTACTCAAGATTCATGTATTCTATTTTATTCAGTGTGTTCTCATCTGTTACTTACTTTGATGCTTAAACTGTACCAGATTACACTAATGGGATCTCCTGCAAGATGATTCAAGTGAAGCTCCAAGTAAGTCACCTGTCCTTAGTCTAGGTGGGATTCAAGGAGAAAGTAGTAAATTATACCTGATTTCAATTTCCATGTTTCATCCTATGATACGTCTCATTTCTTTCATTAAGGCTCATAGGCATCCATCTTTGGATATTTAAAATTCACCAATACTCTTCTAAATTTTCTCTTCATATACCTCTTTAGTCCTTATGTCAACACAACTTAAGCATAAAGGGCTCACTCACAGATTCCTCATCATGTCATTCTTTAAATTTGCCCATGCATGCACACTGTTCTTAGAACAAGAGCCATAGGGCTTACAATTGTCTTCAGACCCTGAATACTTCTGTCTGTCACCCTTTGCCATCCAGTCCATCCCAATTGCCTGCAGTCCATTCCAGTCTCAGTTTTTGCAAAGAGCAGTCTATTGTTGCTGGGATTTTGTGCATTTTCCATTAAACTAGTTTGTAAACCAAGCAAATTTTCCAGGACTTTGCCCAGCTGAATACTTCAGGTTTCACCAAACACATCTATTCTTCCCAAGAAGATTTTCCCACCTCAAAAATGAAGTTCTTCTATACAATGTGCACAAGTTAACGTTGTTATTTTTTAACTTTAAATTATCCTTTGTAAACTAAACTTAAACACAACAGGACAGACAATTGACTGTCTTGTTTGCCTGTATATTTTCATTGACTAATACAGCCTTTACTCAAATAGATTATTAATTACCTTCAAAATGTTGCATAACAGCTAAGCTAGAAAGACAAAGGATGACAAACAACTATGAGTAATATAAAAGTAAAACCCTTGATTACCTAAAAAAAATTTTAAATATGTATTTTTTTTTAAAAAAAGTGAACCTTTAAGAGTAAATATAATAAATGTAGACAAGGTGTGTTTCTAGGAATTGGCCCATGTTGTCAAAGATATCTAATCTCTTGCATCAGAAATGTTTATAGCATTTTCTTAAAACCCATTTTATTTTTGTAAGGTTAGAAATGTCATCACTTGCTACTAGCTTTAGTAAATTGTTTCTTCTCTCTTTTATTCTTTGTCTAGGTATAGGATTTTCAATTTGGTTAATCTTTTCAAAGACCAACTTTTAGTTGTGTTGGTTCTACTTTTCAATCCTCTAATTCATCTCTAATCCAAACTTTATTTCCTTCCTTCTACCAGATTTGGGCTTAAGTAGTTCTTCTTTTTCTATTTCCTTAAGATGTAAATTCTGGTTTCAATTTAAAATTGTTATTCTTTTTAAATATAGGTGTTTGTGTTTAACTTTCTCTATTAGGAAGGTTTTCAGAGCATCCTATATGTTATGTTGTGTATTCACTTTTGTATATCTCAAAGTATTTTCTAATATTCCTCATGCTTTCTCTGTGACCCTTTGGTTGATTGTGTTGGTCAATTTTCACATATTTGTAGCACTTCCCACTTTCCCTTCTGTCATTAATTTCTATTTTTATTCCCTTCAGTCAAAGAAGATACTTATGTTTTCAATGTTTTTATATATTTTATAGGGTAACATATGGTCTATTCTGGAAATGTTCCACATGGACCTCATAAGAATGAATATTCTGCTGGAACTAGCTTGTTTATCGTGTTGTTCTTTCCTTCCTTATCAATCACCTGTCTAGTTTTTCTATTCATTTGTGAAATGAGAAATTGAGCTTTCCAACTATTGTGTTAGAACTACCTACCATAATAGAGAATTATATGTCTATTCAAATAGACATACACTTATTTCTTCCTCCATATGCTTTGGTACTTTGTAGTTTCTTGCATTAAAGTTTATAATTTTTAGATGTTCTTGATAAATTGACACTTTATATATAGTAGTTCTTTGTTTTTTGTAACTATGTTTTAATATTATCCATTATTACAGTGTGCTTATTTAACATTTTGGTATTATTTGCATGCAGTATCTCAGTAATCTAATCAAGTTCACAACATACAGTGACAAACAGGGTCTAAAGAAATGGTTGTCTCCACAAAATTGTATTAAGATTAAAGCATAGTTTTCTAGGGTGCATAAATCCTTTCAAACTGGCACACAGGACAAATGCAAAAAATAAAGAATATCAAAATATGCCCCTGTCACTTATATCCTGATTTAACATTTTTTGTATTTTCCCACATTTGCCATTCTTTCTTTCTTCCTTTAGGTCTTTCTCCTTCCCAAACATTTGATAGTAGTTTGGAATGGTAGTTAGGTACAGGTGTCAACTTGACCAGGTGATGGTGTCTAGTTCTGTGGCTGTGGATTTGAATCATTAGCTCGTGAAACTCATCTATGGCTGATTACATCTGCAGTCTCTGAAGGGAGTGTTTTCCTCAATGAGTGATGTTTAATTCAATTCATGGGAAGCTTAAAAGAGAGAGCTCAATGCAGCATATACGCAAGCAGCTCATCATACCTCATCTCAGCACTCACAGCTTGGCCCAGACCTTTGGAGCTGCAGAAGGGAATCAACCCTGGGAAAGTTATTTGAAACCTGAAGCCTAGAGGGATTGCCAGCAGATACTGCCTTGTGCCTTTCCATGTTTGGCTGGCTAGAATAGATTGATACATCATTGTCCTTGTGCACAATACTTCTATGTAAATATCCTTAGAACTAGGATAATCACCAATGTAACTGCCTTATGTAGAATTAACAAGTTAAACACATTTAATATTGTTACAAGGCATATTCTGTTTTCCAGTTTTTTCATATGTCCAACAAGGTCTTTTCAAGATTTTTCTACATTATTAGATCCAACCTTGTGTATGCATTGCATTTAATTGTCCTTGACATTTTTGTTGCCCTTTCTTTAAATTGTGGAAGTGTATATACAACATCCATGGTACTATATCAAACACTCTTAAGAATAGTGTTCACTGAGCTTAATTGCATAGACAGTCTTAATTACATAGACACTGTCTATGGATGGATACTCATCACCATCCATTTCCAGAACTTTCCCTTTACCCTAAACAGAAACCTTGTACCCATTGTACACTAATTCACTGTTGCACATCTATCCTGCACCAGATAAATGCTAATCTATTTTCTGTCTCTGAACTTGCTTATTTCAGTTATTTCAAATGAGTGAAATCATACAGTAAGTCTCTATGTGCCTGACATTTCATTCCATGTGATGTCTCCTAGTTTGACCATGTTGTAGCATATGTCAGGACTTCATTCTACAGCTGAATAATATTCCATTGTATGTATATTCAATGCATTTTATCTCTTCCATTGATGCATCCTTGGATTGCTTCCATCTTTTTGCTATAATAGAACCATTTCTATAAGTTCTTCTGTATAACTAACTGTTTGAGTTCCACATTCTTAGGGGAATATACCTATAAGTAGTATGCCAGGTCAGATGAGAGTTGTATGTTTAGCTGTCTGAGGAACCTCCAAACTCTTTCACACAGTGGTTGTATCATTTTATATTTCCACCAGAAATGTACAAGGGTTTCTAATTCACTGCCTCATTGTATTTATTTTGTTTTTTAATAGTAGCCATTCTCATGAATGTGAAGTGCCACTGTGATTTTTAAAAACTTGTTCTTGTGTTACCACTTAAACTACCCACAATTTCCCATTTAACCACTTTCAAGTGGACATTTCAATTGGCTCAGTTACATTCATGACATTGTGCTACTATCACCAATGTCCATTATCTCAACTTCTCCATCAACATCAAACAACAATTCCCTGTCCCTCTATACCCCTCCAGACTTTGGTAACATAACATAATTTGGTAACACAGAAGCCTTTAGTCACTATGAAATTTCCTTCTTTTAGTTATTTTGCATGAGTAACACACTGCAAGTGACAAACTTGAGTTTGGCTTCTGATCCTGGGAAACTAGGACATACTACTTCAGGATTAGATACTGAAATATTAATCAGTACTACTTTTAAGATCTCCATTAGATTCTTGGTTTTCAAAACTGCAGGTCAGGGATTGTAAATCTGAAAAATACCTACATCTTAAGGTAATTTCCATGGATAAGTTGAGTATTTCATGCAAAGCATTTAGACTAGTAACAGGGAAATAGTAAGTGTTCAATATGTGTTAGGTACTACTATTATTATGTGCCTCATTTTTCCTTTGATATGTTACACATGAATTTAATCATATTGTTTGCAATGAAATATGATCAGTTAGCCAAAGTAAAGAATTTGAATTTTTTTTCAAAGAGCAATGGAAACTTTGTTGGTTTGAACCTATTATGTACCATAGAGAAGCCATGTTTTAACCTGATTCAATCTTGTGGGGCAGCCATTTCTTTTAATCCTGATTTAATACTGTAGGGCAAAATCTTTTGATTAGTGTATCTCCACCAAGATGTGACACACCTAATTGTGGGTGTGAACTTTTGATTAGATGGAGGTCTGAGTCCACCCATTCCAGGTGGGACTTGACTCTACCCATTTGTTTACTGGAGTTTTTTAAAAGAGGAGATATTTTGGAGAGAGAGCAGAGCAGAGCTGATGTAAACATTTGGAGAGAGACAAGGAATAGCCCTAGTGCTAAGCACAGACTTTTGTGGATAATTGATCCTGAGGTGGAGAAAAACAAAAGAATTTTAAAGTTCAATGATATAATAAAACAGAACTTTCCTAAAATTAAGAAGAGTAGGAATTTCAGGGAAAAAGAAAACTCAGAATGATCAAAGTTGAGATGTATTCAGATGAATTGAATAGACTTCAAAAACAAACACACAAACTACTGAGTTAGTTTTTGTTTGGAGTGATGGAAGCATTTTGGTAATGTAGTGGCGATGGTAGCACAATATTGGGGATATGAAAATATAACTGAACTGTACTCATAAAATGGGTTAAAGTGGGAAATTTTGTGTTGTGTATATGTCACCACAGCATAAAACCCAGATGAAGTAAACAAACTTTTTTACTTTGGAAAGTAAACAACTTTTTCCAAGCTTGTCTTCTGTCTTTTTAAATTCTATTTTCCTTCTTGTACTTTAGCTATTTAAGTACAATACAACATGTTTTGTATAACATATGTCTTACATAAAGCATTTATTTTTCTTTTTACTCACCACATCTTATATAATAGATTCTTCCTCTGTCACCCTCTATCTATGAGAATGCAGCCATGTGGAGCAGTGGGGAAAGGACAGTTAATTCCATAAATGGTGCTGGGTCAGTTCAGTAATACGAGAAAAAATGAAAATGATTCCTGTCTCACATCATAGACAAAAATAATTCTAGGTGGATTGAAAAGTGAAACAGTAGAGATAACAGGATAAAATGCTATGTCTGGGAATTTTCTTAAACTGGTAATGATGTGTGTGTGTGTGTGTGTGTGTGTGTGTGTGTGTGTGTAGATTTCTTAAACAAGATATAGAAAGCACTTACCCTTAAATAAAATTGATAACTTGGTCTACTCATTCACTTTTCAGAGATAAAAATTTTGTATCTGACCGTTCTTCCATTGGAAGTCTGTCTAGTGGAAATGCAGCAGGCTGGATCCAGCAGCTTCATTTGCCTGAAGATTTAAGTCCTTGGGAAATGCAATAAAATACTTTCTCTCTTCAGGCAGGTATTTAAGTTATATTATCATGTTTTATTATATGATACTATATGATTTATTGTGTAATATTATTCACTGCTATAAATAAGTATGATCACACTATTTAGATGCAATTTATGAGTTTTAAAAATGTAAAATTAAATCCATGTGGATTTCAGAAATTTCTTGGTGCCAGTGTTGAACTTGCAGGATAATGAAAGAACAAACTTTGCTCTCCCTTCCATGTTCTGAACTCATTGAGGAATAAACACAGAACTGAAGATATAAAGAATGCAAAATATCAAGTTTATTGCTGATAAAGCTGGGTTAGAAACTATAGCTTGATCTGTGGCCAGAATCAGACTTCCTATTGTTTTTTGGATCTCAGGGTGTGAGTACTTTCTTCACACCTAGTAAGTCTGAAAAGAGAAGACAAAGAAAGATGACAGAAATGTGTGCTATTTCCACAAGGCTATTGGGGTACTGCTGTATGGACACTTTTTGGCAGGGCCACCTCACACAGGTGGCTCGTGACCTGCTCAGGGGCACCTGGTCTTCAGGACCAGTGAGGCTATACTAGGTGTGTTGCCTGCAGGGCACAGAGAAGACGTTTGGGAGTGGCAGGAGGGCAGGATACCCTAAGAGGAAAAGTGTATATGAGGCAGAGGGAGGGAATAAAGGGGCAGGAAAAGGGCAGAGTTTCTTTGCTCCCAGCTGTTTCCTCCTGGAGAATGGAGAGGTTTCTTCACTGAAGTTGAATTTCCAGTTCTGCTTACAGTGAAGGGCCTCTGTCTCAATACAAGGGCTTGTCCCTTTCCTGTTTGAAGGTTCCCCAGGAAGTCTCATCTCGCTGAATCTCAGTGTTCATAGTATTTCTAGTATTTCTCTGTCTCAGAAAGTGTGGGTGAAATCTGTGTTTATAGAAGTCAGAAGAGCAGTTCCTTATGTGTAAGTTTTAGATTTTCCAGCCTTGGGTGGCCGAAAATATACTATATTTTGATCTGGGTCATGGTGATATATAGATTTATAATAATTGTATTATAAATTGTATACTTAACACATGTTCACTTATATAGCTTCCTGTGTATACTTTATACCTCAACTTAAAAAAAGGAAAAATAAATAAAAATTATAAATGTAATGGGTTAGGAGAAGGGTCTGAGTTTTGGCTCCACCTACTTTGATGACCATATGGCTTTGGAAAATTCCCTTAAATTCTCCAAACCTAAGTTTTGCTCAAGTAAGATGATGATGATAGTAATCACAGTATCACTGTTACAGGGTTATTGTGGTAATTACATGAGGGTGTATGTAAAGTCCATAGCACAGTACCCTGCCCACAGTAAGAGCCCCCAAAATAGTATTATATATTTTAGGTGCTCTGTGATATAGGTTACAGCATACAGTTGGGAACACAAGGAACATTTTGGCACCAAATGCTACCAGAGGCTGCCATGATGGCTGTGGGGAAACAGGGTGTACTGTGAAGGGCATGGGATTGAATGAGGTCAGATACCTCTCCCCTTCCACTTACTAATTGTGTGATCCAATCTGTTAACCCCTCTGTTAACCATGGGCCTTTGTTCTCCTGCACACAGTCAGTGCTAGATAAAAGGCTGTTGTGGAGGGACTTCCAGGGAAGAAGGCAGAATAGGGGGGCCAGGATTTTCTTCCCCCCAAAACAACATTTAAACAGGCAGAAACTGTCTGAAATAATTATTTTGAAACTCCAGAGGTCAGAAGAACACTGTATAGCATCTAGAGATAAGCAGGAGGCTGACAAATTAAGGCTGATAAATTAAGGTAAAGAACTCTAAATTGCTCTCTCTGCATGGCATCTTCTGGTGCCCTTTTCCCACATTCATGGAAAGCCACTGAGAGGTACAGCTCTTGGCTTGCTGCTGTTGACCAAGAAGGACATAAAATCCTCTTCCCCAACAGCAGGGTTGTGCATGGATGATAACTGAGCATAGCTTTTTGACTAATAAACATGGATCACTTAGTCCTTGCTCTTATAGGCAGCCATTGTTTCAACCCTCCTGGGACAAGGGTGGAGGCAGTAGTGATTTAAAGATGCAGGACTTCCTCAAGACTGCAAGGCTTAGTTAGGAGAAGGGCTGCATTTGCTGGGCAAGCCAGGAAAGCTCAGCTTTGGGAAAATGTTGGAGAAGTTGGTGCCTTTCCTGACCCCTTCCACAGGGCACTTTGAAGCCCATCTGCTGCCCCCTTTGTGGGTCCCTGGCCCTGTTTTGGCTAGGAAAGACCAAATTGGGAAAGACCTCCCTGGGGTGACCCACCACCCAGAATATGCCTTCCAGGCAAAAGCAGCATGGGACAACACGATGAGTGTAAAAAACTGCAGAGGTAGGCAGTCTGGGATAAAGGCCTGCTTGTTTCAGATACCTGGGAGAGGGAGGTTTTTTCCCTGGGAAACAGAACAACCAGACTACTGTAATCAAGGGAATTCCAAGCCAACTAAAAAAGCAAAATCCCAGGACAAGACAGAGGCCTAGTAAGACAGAGAAAACCCTGCACCATGCATTTATCTTCTTGATAGAAAGGCTGGAGTTCAAGAAAATATTTCTCTTATCTTGTGCTGGTTACAAAACTAAGAAACAGACATCCTAGGGAGTAGATCCTGGAGTTAACTTTTTTTTTAGGTTATATCTTTTGTTAATGCAATTTTATTGGGATACATTATATATTCACATATCATATAATCATCCAAATTGTACAGTAGTTCACAATGTCATATAGTTGTGCATTCATCATCACAACCAAATTTTGAACATTTTCATATACATCTTCTATTCTGGATTTATAGAGTCAATTCCCAGTCCATATGCTTCTGCAGATTCCAAACAATTCAGCATTGTTAGCTTTTTTTTTTTACATGGGCAGGTACTGGGAATCGAACCCGGGTCCTCTGGCATGGCAGGCAAAGCATTGTTAGTTTTTAACACAGAATCTCCAAGGAGAGATTTTCGGTAGCTGTTTATGTCACCATGTTGACATCATCTCTCCTAGAGTTAACATTTTAAAATATTAAAATGTACAATATGCAGCAAAAGAGTATAAGATAAGTAAGGAAACAGTAAATGATGGCTCATCCAAAGGAAGAAGCTAAAAATACAGAAAACACCAATGAAGAAAATGAGAATGTTTATGTACCAAACAAAGCCATTTATAAAATAGCCTTTAAAATGCTTAAGGAGATGAAGGAAAGTACAGAGAAAGAACTACAGGATATCAGGAAAACAAAAATGAACTATATGACAGAACAGATAAAGAAATAGAAATTCTTAAAAGAAACCAAAAAGAGCTACTGGAGTTGAAGACCAAAATAACTGAAATGAAAATGCCCAAGAGGGTTTCAAGGGCAAATTGGAGATGGCAGAAGGAACAATCAGTGAATTTAAAGACAAGACACTTGAAGTGAGTCAGGCTGAGGAGTGGAAAGAAAAAACACCTTAAATACTAAAAGTGAAAATAGCCTAATGCACCTCTGGGACACCATCAAGCATACCAATATATGCATTATGGGGGTTCAGAAGGAGAAGAAAGAAAGGAGCAGAAGGAATAGTCCAAGAAGTAAATGAAAGAGAACTTCCCAAATGTAGCAGAGAACATGAATATGCACATCCAAGAAGCTCAGAGAACAACAAACAGGATAAACACAAAGGAAAATACACTATCATATATCATGCAAAGGACAGGAAATAGTTCTGAAAGTTGCAAAAGCAATTAGTTACATAAAAGGCAATCCCATTAGACCCATGGAAGCAAGAAGGCAGTGAGATGAAATACTTCAAGTACAGAAGGAATACAACAGTTAGCCCAAAATTTTGTATCTGACAAGACTCTCTTTGAAAAATGAAGGCAAGATTAAGATATTTGCAGATAAGCAAAAGCTGAGAGGGTACATCCCAAAAAATCTGTTCTAGAAGCCAGGCTAAAGGGAGTTCTTCAAATTGAAAGGAAAGCATGCCAGACAATGGTTCAAAGCAACATAAAGAAATAAAGACCTGCAATAAAGGTAACCATTTGGGTAATTATTAATGCCAGTATTATTGTATTGTGTTTTTTGCTGTGTAACTTCACTTCTTATTTCCTCCAGGTGCTAAAATTCAAATGCATAAAAATGCATGCTAATTCTAAATTTTTGGTCAAACAATATACAAAAATATGTGGTAATAAGTACAAAAAATGGTGGGGCAGGGCAGAGGGGTATAGGAAAATTTATATGCTATTGAAGTTAATTTGGTATCAAACCATATATAAATTTTACATATTTAAGATGTAAAATTTTAACCCTATGGTAACTATAAGGAAAACAGATGAAAAATATATAGAGATAGAAATGAGAAGGTACTCAATATGGTGCAACACAAGAAAGCAAATAAATATAAAAGTAGGCTTTAATAGAAGTGAGGACAAAAAAGCTTTAGCACTTACAAAAGCTAGAGTAAAATGGCAGGAAAAAAGTCCTGTATTATCAGTAGTGACTTTAAATGTAAATGGGTTAAACTCTTCAGTCAAAAGACAGAGATTGGCAGAACAGACCTTCCTCAACATGATAAAAGGAATATATGAAAAGCCTATAGCTAATATCCTCCTGTTCTAGTTTGCTATGTGCTGGAATGCAACACACCAGAAACAGTTTGGCTTTTAATAAAAGGGGATGTATTTCATTAGTTCTTCAGAGAAAAGGCACTAACTTTCATCTGAGGTTCTTTATTATGTGGGAAGGCACAGGATGGTCTCTGTTGGCCTTCTCTCCAGGCCTGTGGGCTCCAACAACTTTCCCTGGTGTGATTCCTTTCTGCATCTCCAAAGGCCTGGGTTGAGCTATGAGTGCTGAGATGAGGTATGCTGAGCTGCTTGTGCTGTGCTACATTGAGCTCTCTCATTTAAGCACCA